>NC_141549.1:89942500-90102500 GCF_021556685.1 Rattus norvegicus
CATACGTACACCACATTACATGTGCACTGCTATACTTTCCCAATCACACAAAGAGACACACACGACCACACCCAGATTTCATGTGAATGCTAGAGATTTAGCCTCAGATCCTATTGCTTACACAAAAACTAATTTGCCCATTGAACAAGAGCAACAGGCTCCAATTACATACTAAAATCTGTTATATTATATATAATATATATTATATATTCCTAATTTTTCTTTCCATTTCCCAATAGAATAACTCCATGGGAGGACAAACGCACACACACACACACACACACACACACACACACACACACACACACACACCTATATTCAAATATGTATTGTGGTTATCTTCAAATACATATTTGAAAAGTGAAGAGTTAATTGCCATTATGCCTTCACTATCTAGACCAGGGTTGCTATATTGTTGGATACTGTACTTTGGCTTTGTCATCTGCAATGTGTTATAGCATCTTGGAACACATGTAGCCTGTGAGCTTCAGGTTGGACCCAACTCTTTTAGACTTCCTAAATTTGAAAGCATATATATCCTTCCTTCCTTCAATTATTCATTCCCAGATCTCAGAAGAGACCTTAGCACACTACAGATGCTCAATGCCTATTGGCTAGACACATGAATGGTGGAAGTGAACATGGAAGCTGTTTACTAAACTGTTATCTGGAAAGATTAAGAAATCAGAAAATATAAGGAAATGGATAATTTGAAGCATAAACTGTCTCTGACTATAAAAATGATTTGATGTAATTCAGTCTGTGATAATATTTCTGTAATGAGCCAATCAGAATATTAGGTACCTAGTGAAAGAGCAAATATTACGTAAACTCTTCGATATGGCTCAAATGTCGTCTAACTCAGAGATTCGTTAGCTTACAGTTATAGTGAACCTACACACAGCGCTCCTCAATTTTAGAGAAATCTAAATGACTTGTCTCCATCCTGAAGCTCATGGCCTTCCTATGTCCCAGGATGGTACAATACCTTGCAGATAGCAATGTCCAACAGTCTGGACACTTGGTCTAGATGGTGAAGCAATGAGGACAACAAACTCTCCATTTTTCCTTTTCTAGTATCTTTCTGCTGTCCTTCATTTATAACCTTCTGTGCTGGATTACTGCTCCCCGGAGTGTGGTTCATGTACATTGGTGCATGAGGCCATTAAACTCTACTTTCTACTTCTTCTTCTTGATGCCTCCTACCATGAGTCCTATGTGATTCCAAACTGTGAACAATACATTCCTTTCCCAAACTACACAACTACATGCTTAGTAGGCTTCCTTGGATTTATTTTCAGGTTAAGCATTTCTTGTTTTGAAAACCTTTGGCCTTCTCACCTTACTAAAGATTTTTAATTGTGACTCTAATGATTCTGCATTTACTTTTATAATTAAAACATTTTATCGCAAGGGGGGTTTCACATAGTTTTTGTCTTAAATCATATTGAAGTAAAAGGATGAAAGTAAACTCTACTATATGTATCTATCTCTATCATCTATTAATTAATGTGTGTGTATATATATGTGTATATGTTCATGTATATATTATGTACACAGAACCACAGACACACATATATGTATATGTGTATATATTGAATGTACCACAAGACCCAAAACTTGAAAAACTGAATGACTCATTTGTATTGATAAAAGATAATCATCAAAATTGATACAACTACCTTTAAGGGGTTGGAATTTTATTATACACTATTTTTAAATTTTAAAGAAATGGAACACTTTCTTAAGTTGATGTGCTGCCCTCTGGGCTTAGAGCTTGGGGCAAGTGATCACACTCCCATGTGCTTAAACACCCTCTCATGGGGTTTTCCTTCTATGCCAGGATAAAGACACATAGAGAAGCTTCCTCAAATAGAAAAAAAAAGATAGGAGAAGGGACTGGTAAAAGAACAAGGTTGATTTAGTAAAAAATGTGGTGTATAAAGACAAGATTATAATGTGTGATAAAGCACATTTGTATGTGGGTAAACTATGAATACATGTGACGGATTTAGAAAGGCACAAACATGTCTGAGGGGCCAGTAGAAGTATTTAAAACTCACTTTGGAGGCTCTTACAGAAAGATATGGTTCCTAAATGAGGCTAGAATTGCTCAAGGTGATTGCATAATTACACCTAAATTGAAACTCATCTTGCTGTACCTGGTAATGTGGGAAGATGGAATCAGAGAAAGAAAACATCCAGAATATTTTAAAGACTGTGGTATTTGCCAACATCAAATATTTATGATTCAAGATTTCATTGGTAATCTGAATATTTAACCCCCTGCACTTTTTGTATTTGAGAAACTTATTTTGGAACAGTAATTTGCTTTTCTCATTTTTATTTGCTGTTTTCTGAGATGTTTCCCATAATCTGTTGCTAGTTTGTCAATGCAAAGTTGTTTATTTCTCCTTTATCTGTTTAACGTCTGTCGCCTTCATGTGAAGTTAATGAAGATAAGAAATATATATTTAGTGTTTATGTGTTTATTAATATATAGATCCTCTTTGATGACGAGTATAAAGCTAGATAGCTCAGGATTTGTGAATTTAATATATCAGCCCCTCCAAATACCACAGTATTTACACTCACTGAATCTCTAGGGGTTTCATTCTGAGACATGGGGCTCTGAGGGAAAATGTAGTTTCCCACCCTCCTCATATTCTGGCCACATCCCTAAATGAATATTTGTACAAACTTGTTCTCAGTGTTGGTACTAATGTACTGAATAATTAGAACATACCCAAAGAAGTTACTTATTATAATGGTTTCCCATATTAAATCACTGTTTGTTCTTAGACATCTCACCTTCACATAGAATACTTTTAAAGTCTTCATGGTTATCTTTATACATATTTTATGCAGATTACTTTTATATTTATGGAAGGGGATCACTTCTTTCCCCAGGTGGCTGTAAAATTGCAATTTCACTTTGACATGATACAAATTGGTTTAGAGAAAACAAATTATTCTAAAGTCTTTAGAAGCTGAAAGATGTAGTTGGAGCATAGTAAAAACATAAATAAATCTAGAAGATGGTGGGTTTTATCTCATCCTGGATCATGCCTCTGAATTTAGTTTACTGATTTTTATCCAGGAATGATTTGGAGCTTGTGTAAAGAAATGGAAACCAAGAACCACCATAAAATGTGAATAAGTTTGCAATCTCTTAAAATGTGTATTTATACAGACCATGAAATACAAATATTTTGTTCAAGAAAAAATGACTTTCAAACCTTGTTTTGAACATCAGACCAAAAGTAAAAGATTTTAGGAAGTAAATATTCTTATTTACTTCTGCTCCTATCTACTCCACAGACAGGAATGTTGGAACATTGAGAAAAAAAACAAACAAACAACTCTGTTTAAGACCATGATCAACAATAGTGAAAGTGTATTAAAAGTTAAGGTATATATATATAGAAATTGTAATTCAACAGTTAAATAAACCTTAATTGACAGTAACCCTGCTACTACCTTACCAATAAATATGAGGCAGTAATATCCCAGAAGACTCTCTTTTGCCTTGCTGTAAAGCTATGGCAATTCTCTTATAGAAGTCAATTCTCCTAACAATAGCCCTGTTGTTAAATATTTATTTATAGCTCTATTATGTAGAATGTATGCATGTGTGTGTGTGTGTGTGTGTGTATTAACATGTGTATGTGAACTCATGGGATCCAGAAGAGGGGGGCTGTTCTCTTGAAGCTGGAATTTAATCACAGGTTGTGAGCTATCTGATCTGGGTTGTAAAAGGGAATTCCAGTTTTCTGAAAAATCAGAGCTTATGCTTACCTGTGAGGCATCTCCCCAGTTCCCTTGAAGACAAGGTTCAATGTGCATAATATCAGTTTCATTTTAGAGGAAGTTCAAGTGAAACTTTATTATCCAGCTTATCAGTCATTAAACAGAAGTCATCACCATGGGATCAAAGGGGAGTTATGTATTTGAGACTGTTTTAACATGAACAGAATTTTTCTGATTGTTAACAGGGACCATGGTGTTATTACTATGACTGGAGTCTAAGGAATAAATCATATTTTAATAATACCCATACAAATAATTCCATGACTCTTTTCTACACTAATGTGGTTCAAAGTCTGACATCACAAGAAAGGCCTAAGTCCCAGCAAGTTCTATCAAAAATACTATAAGAGTTAAATGTAAAGAGAGGGGTAATCATAAAGGTCAAGGAAGGGAAACCTCAGTTAAAATGGGCAGGCTCTTAGAGTGCTTTACATATGAACATATTGAAAAATTAATTCCATCAGTTCAGGAATAATAATTACTCTTAACAATTAAAGTTTTTTATTCTCTATAATCATGTCCCATGGTTTAAAATGCTTAATGAGTTCTTGCTAAAGTGACTATTTCAGGAGAATATAATGGCCTCTAATCACTTCACAGTAGCTGTTAGTGAAAGAAGTTGTCAGGAAATGTTTTTATTATACTTTATATACTTTTATTATAAGATTAATTGAACTTTTTATTCAATGAAACAGGGCATTTGTCAATATAGAAGCCATGATGTCTCACTTTTCTTCTTCTTCTTCCTGTGTTGCCCCTAATCTGCATATATGTGCAAGCAATTCATTTAAACAGTGTTTCATCCGTTTTCTAGTGAAAATGGTCTGAGAAAGGAAAGAAAATGACTGCCAGCAGATCAACTACTGAGTTGAGTCTCTGTGCCGTATGTGATACTTTGTATTGCTTTGTGGAAGACAGGCTTTCAGTCATGTGTTGTAGTGTTTTGAGTTGGTGTGTGAATACCCTGGATTAGAGTTATACAAGTTAAGGTAGTTATAATGTACAGGTGAGTTAATCTTATAGTACTATGATAGTCTTTTTGGTTCAACTAAACAAAATGCTTACTCAGAACATTGCAATATTAATATTATCCTATTGAAACCATCTACATATTCATGAAGGCAAAGGTCATGGTGATCTTGTAATTGTGGAAAACAGAATGCTTTGCTCCATAAAATACTGGCATAAATTTCAGAACAAGAATTAAACATACTCTAAAGCATTTCTAAAACATGTTTCTGTACAGAATTCAGGAGCGAGAATTAGTATTAGGTACAATATGTGGCCTGGCAGACTGATATCATTTCCACAACAAAATGATGTTTAACTTTACCAAAGTGTGAGTAGCAAATGCCATGCAGGCTCATGACATACTGTCTTTGCCTATCCTCCTGAGAGATTCAGTGTGGGCCATTCAGTGGATTGCAGTGTATGGGATTTGGAATGGTAGGATCCCATCATCTCTAAGATTGTTGAGAAATCAAAGGCCAAGCTCCACATTAAATATGTTCATGTCTGAGCATAGTTCCATGAAAGCTATATTTGAGTTAGCTGCTGGGATAGTTTTTATGTATGTCATAGTTTGAAAACCACTAGTATATATTTTTAAAAGCTTGTACTACAACTTGTACAATATGTACCATGGTCTGAAAGCTAATTATAAGACATTGAGTGCATTGGTTTCTTTCTCTGGTATTCAGCTTCTTCATAAAAATTCAGGAATTCATATAACTTGCACCACAGATTTGTTTTGAGGACTCTGTGATACTTAGAGAATGTTGTCCTTGTAGCAAATTATTGAAAGGGATGACATGTAAAGTATATTTTCATACCACTCTTAAATTCAGTATAAAAAGCATTCACTAAATATATCAGTCTCTTAATAATGAACATCATTGTTTTATTGAACAGAAATAGGTACTCTTTCTCAACTTGTTTTAACATTTAGAGATATGTGGAACAGAAAAGGAAGGTGATGAAGCCCTCACATAAATGCAGAATAGTAAATCACAAGCTATTTGGAGATGATTTCCTGCAGAATTCCAAGTCAATGCCATTAGTGCTACAAGCTAGAAATCACAAATGAGGATCTAGCAAACATATGATTTAAGAAACAAATCAGAGTGAAAAAAATAACTCTGTGAATTTGAATCTTTAAACACAGATTCAGTCTTGTGATGAGCAATTCCAAAGGAAAACACGAGCTGCTCTTGATCATTTTTAGCCAAAGGAAAAAAGAGACTGAGGGTAGTTACTGTGATTACGATTATCAACGGAGACAATGAATGGAGCTCACGCCAGGAATTTAAGTGTATGTAACACTGGATGCTGTGTGCCCATTATTCAGTATTGATTTTAATTAGGACCTTCCTGCATCACTGCACCTGTGAGTGAGCAATCACACCATTTGTGATGACCAAATGGAGACAGGGATGGTGAAATGAGACTTAAAAGACCCCGGATGGAGCGTATATGCTTAAGCCATAGCTACACACTTTGAGGCATGTCTTAGTATTTTAGTATTTATAGCACAGAGTCAAGGCATCAGCTGAGAAATACTTTTCGTTTTCGTAGCCCATACACACCAGTTAAACACACATCATTAAACAGTAACTGTGTTTGTTGAAGCATGCTGCATAGAGAGATGGAGAGGGAAATTTAACAGACACACATTTTTATTTCCTTTTATCAGTTTAAAGGGAAATAGTAGAACAATAAAATAGCAATTCAATTTTTACCAGTATGCTGGAATACAGAAGTGACTTTCCATATGTTTCCAAGACTATTCTGATAACAGTGTAGTCATTTATTTTAATACTTTATCATTTCAGTTTAAAATTATTTAATACATTTGTGAATGAATGTATATGGTGTGGGTGAGTGTGTGTGTGTGTGTGTGTGTGTGTGTGTGTGCGCGCGCGCACGCACCACAGTTCATGTGTAGAATTAAGAGGACACCTTTGCTCTTTCTTTTCTCCTTCCCATGGGTTTTAAGGATCAAATCAGGCTGCCAGGCTTTCATAGAAAATGCCTGTATCTGCTGAGCTATCACCAACCTCTACATTGTCACACTTCCTGATTATTGACACAATGTGGTAATTTAAGCAATAGAAATTAAACAGATGAACTGAAATTGATAATAATGATAACCTTCCTCAGGTTTTATTCCAAGGCCACATCCTTGGTTACCATGTCATTATGTTTCCTTCAGAATATGTGTCCTAATGTATGAAACCTAAGAGACTCCTGGAGTCAGGGTAAGAAATATACCTTAAACTTTGTCATCACTTATTTAATTTGGAGGTGTTTAAATCAATATAATTCTTAGAAGCAAACTTAAAATTATTTTTCAGCCTTACAATCCTGTCTTTGTTATCTCAAGATCTGGAAAAGTAAATTCTTTTATCATCATGAAAGATTGATAAAAATGGATAGTATATATACATATACATATACATATACATATACACATACACATACACATACACATACACATACACATACACATACACATACACATACACATACACATACACATACATATATATATACATATACATATACATACATACATAAGAGGGTAAGAGATAATTGAGGTAGAATGTCTCTAGATGTAGTCTAGAAGACCATTCAGCTAGGAATCTCAAGCTATGGGATGAATGAAACATCACACTATAAAAGTCATACTAAACTGAAGTAAAACTATGCCATCTTGGTATCTAACTCTATGTGTGGCCTTCAGTACTACACTCTTGTTTCCTTGTGCCTGTCATTCTAAGTTCCTGCGTACTGACTAGAATCTATCCCTGGGATGTATTCTGGAACCATTAGGTTGTTGGCCATATTTCCCTTGGAGTAACTTGTAAGGATGAATTTACTTATTTATCTTGGTCATATTTAAAAACAGTTCTTACTAGGTAGTCCATGCTTAATAGCAACTTTTTATACAGATCAAGTTGGCCTGGAACTCATAGACATCTGTTTGCTTCTGCCTCCTGAGTGATGGGATTATATATTTGATCCATCATGCCCTGCTTTATGGGAATTTATTTGTTCATGATAATTTAGCTAATTATGCATTACTTCATTTGTCTTAGTGTCATAAGGCCTGCATTCTTCTTCTTAGTTTTCTGACAATTTGCATAGTCTCTATACTATTTGGAGGTGAGACCACTGGGAAGTAGTAAAATTTAGATGAGGCCATGAAAATGAAAGTGAGAGGAAAAGAGACCCTCTGTCATTGGTATAAGGATATGGCAAGAAAGCAGTCCTCTGAAATACAGGAGTTGAACCCTCCCAAACATCCCCACCTAGGACACTTTGATTTTAGACTTTCTAGACTTAAGATATGTAGGAAAGAAATTTCTATTGCCTCAAGCCCGAGTCTGTGCTATTTTTTGATACAGCCACATAAATGGTTGAGCCATGGAGGTGAAATATAGCAACCGGATGTTCTTTTGTTAATAAGTTCACTGTGGCTTCACTGGCATCATTAGAAAAGTTTGCTTGTGTAGTTGAATACCTGGAGAGAGATTGTTAAAGATAATGAGAAAAAAATGGGGTAGAGACAAGTTGTAGGATAAATTAGATCTTTAAGTGGAAAGATGATGATTTGATCTATTTATATAAATGTACTCTGTTCAACTCTTCTCCTGTGAAATTATTGATCTTCTCCAGAAATATATCCCCGCAGAGGACATTGTGCCTGTTATTCTTCTGTAGGATACCATACCAGGGAGACAAGATGGTGGAGTTCTCCATGACCTCATGGAGAAGGACCACAGCCATCGCCACTATCCATTTTGCTTCATGAGATTTACTTTACATATGTTAGGATCTGTTTTGTGAATTTATATGCACCACAAATATGCAGTGCTGAAGAAAGCTTAGATAGATGGATACTGGAGTTACAGGCATTGTAACCAGTGAGTGCTAGAAACTAAACCCAGGCCCTCTGGAAAAGCAATCAGTTTTCATCACCACTGAGACACTCCAGCGCCCATGCCACCAATATTCCTTATGTGTATATCAACACTTATGCCAGTAATCTTGCCTGTTCCATAGGTAGAAGTTAGGTATTTTTCATGTCTACGTATCTCTTACATATCCTGTTGCTGCCCTATGTCATAGAGAGCCTGTAATTTTGGGTCTGTAGAACACGCCCCTTTATGTGCCCCCACAGTTCGTCCATGGGGTCGATGTTGGTATGGACTAATTGAAAGCCCTGGATCTACTCTTGAGAGGTATCTGACATGGCTAGCCTGACAGCTCTCCTGCTCTCACATCCTTGGGGCTGGCTCTGCAACCAGGACTAGCTCTATCCTGCCTCACAGGTTAGGTGCAGGCCTCTGCTACAAACTGTTGTATCTAGTGAGAAACATGGCTAGTTCTCCCACTCTCATGACCTATGCCAAGCCTTCCTGTCTTGCATAGGTGGCAAGTGTCCACTCTTCTGTGCTCATGCTCTCAGTGCCAGCTCACTTGCAACCCGCAAAACCAGGACCAGAACTAACTCCTGAGTGGGGCAGGGACAGCTCTCCTACTTTCATGACCCAAGAGATAGCCCTCCTGCTTGCCATAGGTGTCAAGAGATGAACATGGAGGAGGGCATCTCTGACTTACCCATGCTGCAATACGGCAGACAAGTTGCAGGGCCAGCTCTCCCAGCACCTTCACATATAGAGCCAGCTCTACTGTGCTGCCCAGGTAAAGTACTGGGTCTGTCTACTTTCCCAAGTACTGTATCAGGTCAGGGACAGGGGCAGCTCTTTAACTCTGGTGATCCTAGTAACAGTTCTTCTTCTTGCAGCAGGTAGCTGAGGAGAAGGAGGGAGGAGGCCATCTTTATTGGGAAACAAATGGTAGGGACAGCTCTCCCATGCTTAAACATGTTCCTAGGCCCACCTTTCCTGCTCTTATTTTCCCAAGGCCTGCTCTTCCATGATTCCCAGGTGAGGTGTGAAGCTAGTTCTTTACAGCTCTGAGACATCAATATCTCAGGGCCACAGCCCAGACAAGGCTTTTGGTGATAACAGACCATCTGCTGCTGCAGGACCACAGACCCAGAAGTGGTCCCTAGAGGCAGCACAGGCCATTTTTCTAGGAGTCATTACCAGTCTGCTTGTTCCCTAGTATCCACGAGTATCCAGTTTTGCATTTCTTCGTTGTGTACACATCTTTCTTCCTTTCTTTCTTTCTTTCTTTCTTTCTTTCTTTCTTTCTTTCTTTCTTTCTTTCTTTCTTTCTCTCTCTTTCTCTTTCTTCCTTCCTTTCTTTCTTTTCTTTCTTCATTCACCCCCCCTTTTCTCCCTCAGTCCCTCCTTCTGTATCCCCTCTGTTTTTCCTCTGAGAGGGTGGAGGCTGCCTTGGGTATCCCCCAACCCTGGCAAATGGACGTCATTGAGTATTGGGAGTCATCCCAGAAGTGCTATGCCCCACTTATGCATTATGGCCCCAGGAAAGGACTCACCTTGGGCAGGTAGGATTCATCTTGTCTCAGGCTTGCTCCTTGTCCTCAGAGCCCAAAAGGTCTACCAGGTCCTAGACTGTCAGATGTTGTCTCAGGATAGCTCCCTGCCTGGGCCCATTTGCACCAGGTTCACATTTTTCAGGGAATGTTAGGATACTAACCATTATTTACACATCAGAAGACCGAACATAGACATAGCTTTTCTCCTCTCTGCCACCCCCGGACACACATGTGTCACAATAGCTACACCTGCAACACCTCTGGGGCAGGAAGAAGTTATTTTAATCTAAGAATTTTCAACTAAAATGTATTCACCCAGACATAAACAAACTTTTGTCATTAAGCTTATTTTCATGTGATTTCAATTTTATAACAACAGCTTTACATCATTAAAATGAATATTGCCAAAGAGGAATGAGTGTTATATGATCACAGAATTTGGATGTTCTTTTTCCTGATGTAAGGGAAATTCAGAGCTTTTCTCTGATTAGTAGCCAGTTAATTCTATTGATTGTGAGGACTCTATAAGTGACTTAGACAAAGTTTAATTAGTTTTAACCTATCAACTTCTTGGCATCCTAAGAATTCATTTGTGTAGTTCAGGATGTATCACAAATATCTTCTACATTACAGTATATCCAAAGCATCACATAGAGCTTGTTATGAGCTTGTAAAGCTACTATAACCAGGAAAGTCTTAAACTGTTGAAATACTTTGTAGAATTACTTTACTTAACTATAAGCATGTGGCTTGGCATGGTTCAATGAACAAAGGTACTTGCTGTCAAGACACACAAGCTGATGTTTGATCTTTGGGCCTCACATGATAGAGACAAAAAAAATTAATTGTGGAAAGTTGTCCTTTGACCTTCTACTCATATGGCTACTTGTATGGCTCACTCACTCCAATACAGTGCACTGAATATGGAATGCAATGAATACATAAATGAAGAATAAATAAAACATTTAAATATTAGTGCAGCAAGATGGCAGAGCTGAAGACAGTTTGTCTTAGTATTATACTACTATTATATACTATTATAGTAGTTACAAACAGACAGCACCAGTTCAGAGTGATGAGAGGGACTTTATCCCAGATGTCACAGTCTCTTCTAAGGTTTATACATTTATTGTACTCAATTTTCACAGGACAAAAGCATCAGGAGACATCTAAGATAGACTAAAGGCATGCAGGCTGCTTTCCTGGAGATGGCCCACTGTTTTTGCACGGCTGCATGGGTAAAATCTGAGTTGCAGGGCCTTCAGGATTTCATTCAGGATTGCTTCTTGCAGCTGATATGGCTTTTCCTATCATTATTACACAGTATAATGACTTCTGGGCATTAGAACACCCTATTGAGCATACTTCCTATAGATCAACATAAAGATGAACTTTCATAAATTAATATTGTTTAGGTGGATTAATGATTTTATAAAATTCTGATTTGATTCAAATACGAAAATTGGTTCCTTTTACATTTTTTTGGTTATTTTATTCATCTACACTTTAAATGTTATCCCCCTCTCCAGTTTTCCCTCCACAACTCCTCTATCTCACCCCTCTCCCCTTGCTTCTATGATGCTCCCCCATCCACCGACCCTCTCCTGCCTCACCATCCTAGCATTCCCCCAAGCTGGGCCATTGAGTCTTCACAGGACCAAAGGCTTCCCATCCCATTGATGCCAAATAAGGCTATCCTCTGCTACATATGAACCTGGAGCCATGGGTCCCTCCATGTGTACTCTTTGCTTTGTGGTTTAGTCCTTGGGAGCTCTGGGGAGTCTGGTTGGTTGATATTGTTATTCTTCCTATGGGGTTGCAAACTTCTTCAGTTCTTTCAGTCCTTCCTCTAACTCCTGCATTGGGGTCCTGTGCTCAGTCCGATGGTTGGATGCAAGCCTCTGCATCTGTATTGATCATGTTTTTACTGGTTTCTCCAAAAAGATATAATAAAGTTAAAATCAAGTATAGAATGTGCCCATTCCTCATAAAATGACAAGTAATGGCTGCATAATGAGGAATATAATGAGCTTTCACAATTACAATAAAAAGAGAAATAGACTTGAGGAAATTTGCAATCAAGGAAAAAAAAACACTCCAATCCAAGGATGAAGCCCACAGGTGGGCACTATAACAAAATGAGGCCAGGTGAAACTGTTGCTTTAAACTTATAATGAGCTTATAGAATGAAACACTGCTTTGAACTTAGTATCAACATCCTTTTGTGTAACATTTTATCTATGAGGTAATTTTCTAAGAGTTTGTGTCTATAAAAGGTCAGAGAAAAATAATCAAAGCGCTGGCTTGCTTCCCCATCCATCCATCCATCCATCCATCCATCCATCCATCCATCCAAATGTATGTGTATGAAATTTGAGGGTCACCCTAATCCACAAAATATAAATATTATATATATATATATATATATATATATATATATGGTATACATATATACCATTTGTAAAATAGATGAGACAGACTGTCAGGTATGACCAGAATGTATGTGTATGAGTGTATGTGAGTCTGTTCATATTGCCTGTATAAAAAAAGATTTAAAATTTTTTCTTTCTTTTTCTTTCTGCTTCATGCAAATTTAAAATGTCCAAGACACTTGCCCAACCAGTAAGAGTCTCCTGGACAAAAGAGAAAGGAACTCTAACAATTAATCCTTTACCTAATCGCCTGCTGCTGTCAGCAGAAATTTACTTACAAATGTACATGTCTGTATGTGTGTACACTTAAGAGTTAAGAGTTCAGAGTTTCTTGCTGGGTGTTTTTGCTAGCTCCAGATAATTAAGTTTTGTTCGGTCAGTAGTATTAAAGCCTTAAATGGCCTATTGCTGTCATATAGCCCCATCTGCTATCAGCGTGACTCCAATCACCAACACTGTTTCCATTCGCTGTCTTCCCTGGAAACCCTATATATGATAGGAAGGTTCCCAGCAGAAAATGAGTCTACATTAGGCTTGGTGATGTCAACATCTAAGGACAAGTGTACTATTCTTACCTTCTGCCTTTCTGTACTGATTATCCTTTTTGTCTGGGAACCCTACAAAGAGATGTTTACTGAATGATTCTGAAAATTGGCTTCTGAGTTTCTGGGATAAACTGCTCTTCTGTGTGTGGTAGGGATGTTAAGTTTCTAATCATACTCTTTACTGTTTTGGACCTGAGAGTCATGCAGAATAGATTAATGAAGATCACAGTGCTTTCCCACAAGACCTGGGCCACTGACCAACAGCCACTGCAGTTTCCATGTTTTCCTTATTTTTATATTCATGGGAAAAGACAGAGAGGCTCTATATAAGGTGTATTTGCCTGTAAATGATACATAAGCAAATATGAGATCCGTGCACACACCACTCTTGCTCAGTTTATGCAACTCAGGTCACCCTAATGTTCTTCCTTCCTGTGTGACCAAAGGCACATCTGGCCCACACTGACAATGCACACTCAACTGCAGTCCACCTTCTCCATTGTCACAATTCTTGCCCTAGTGTCAGAGTTCCCATAGATTGTCACGAAACTGTAATATCCCACTGCATTTCTTCTGTCATTTCTCATTCCAATGTGAGGTATTTGCCTTTGATAATTTAATACATGTTATATTGGTAGAGTATCTCATACCCCTACACCTCTACATTGGATCATTCTCTTAGCTCCTCTGTTCTTCCATACATAGGCTATATACATTTTCACTTACTGTTCTACTGAAGCCCTAGTGTCATCAGTGTGTCAAGAAACAGATCCAACAAAACCTATCCTAATTCAATTCTGACATCTGTAACAGCTTCTAACCTGACAGTTTAACTCTTATTTCTCAAGAACTTTCCATTTCATGTTCTCTTTCATCCAGTTTTGTGATCTGAATTGAAGCCTTGTTAACACCCAGGTTTTCTACATCTTAAAGCCTGAAAATCTTTACATGATATCATTTGTCAAGTTTCAGTTTAATGCCCCAGTAGCTTCAATTCAACATCAAATTTATTTTTTCTGTATTCTGTTTAGATAGGTACACAAGTTGGACACATTTCTCAAAATGTCACAGTATCTTCTGTCAAGGGTTCCCTTTGCTTATCGTCTGAATGTAAATTTATTGACCATAATGCTACATACCTTCAGGGTCCCTAGATTCAAGATGTAAAATAGAAATGAATAACAGAAATTTAGTAGATACAGGCTATGACAAATATCTCAAAAGGCACACTACACATGGAGATAAATTGGTCTCTTTTGTGTCATCTATAAATAAGAATAAAGTTCAAGCTCCCTAGCAGGGTTTCAATTCTCACCCTTGTAAACTTTTGTCTATAATCTTCTTTCATATACCTAATTTTTTTATTAACTTGAGTATTTCTTATATACATTTCGAGTGTTATTCCCTTTGCCAGTTTCTGGGCAAACAACCCCCTAATCCCTCCCCTCCCTTTCTTTACAGGTGTTCCCCTCCCCATCCTCCCCCCATTGCCGCACTCACCCCAACAATCTAGTTCACTGGGGGTTCTGTCTTAGCAGGACCCAGGGCTTCCCCTTCCAATGGTGCTCTTACTAGGATATTCATTGCTACCTATGAGGTCAGAGTCCAGGGTCAGTCCATGTATAGTCTTTAGGTAGTGGCTTAGTCCCTGGAAGCTCTGGTTGCTTGGCATTGTTGTACATATGGGGTCTCGAGCCCCTTCAAGCTCTTCCAGGTCTTTCTCTGATTCCTTCAACGGGGGTCCTGTTCTCAGTTCAGTGGTTTGCTGCTGGCATTCGCCTCTGTATTTGCTGTATTCTGGCTGTGTCTCTCAGGAGAGATCTACATCCGGCTCCTGTCGGCCTGCACTTCTTTGCTTCATCCATCTTGTCTAATTGGATGGCTGTATATGTATGGGCCACATGTGGGGCAGGCTATGAATGGGTGTTCCTTCTGTGTCTGTTTTAATCTTTGCCTCCCTATTCCCCGCCAAGGGCATTCTTGTTCGCCTTTTAAAGAAGGAGTGAAGCATTAATTTTGATCATCCGTCTTGAGTTTCATTTGTTCTAGGCATCTAGGGTAATTCAAGCATTTGGGCTAATAGCCACTTATCAATGAGTGCATACCATGTGTGTTTTTCTGTGATTGGGTTACCTCACTCAGGATGATATTTTCCAGTTCCAACCATTTGCCTACGAATTTCATAAAGTCATTGTTTTGATAGCTGAGTAATATTCCATTGTGTAGATGTACCACATTTTCTGTATCCATTCCTCTGGTGAAGGGCATCTGAGTTCTTTCCAGCTTCTGGCTTTTATAAATAAGGCTGCTATGAACATAGTGGAGCACGTGTCTTTTTTATATGTTGGGGCATCTTTTGGGTATATGCCCAAGAGAGGTATAGCTGGATCCTCAGGCAGTTCAATGTCCAATTTTCTGAGGAACCTCCAGACTGATTTCCAGAATGATTGTAGCAGTCTGCAATCCCACCAACAATGGAGGAGTTTTCCTCTTTCTCTGCATCCTCGCCAGCATCTGCTGTCACCTGAGTTTTTGATCTTAGCCATTCTCACTGGTGTGAGGTGAAATCTCAAGGTTGTTTTGATTTGCATTTCCCTTATGACTAAAGATGTTGAACATTTCTTTAGGTGTGTCTCAGCCGTTCAGCATTCCTCAACTGTGAATTCTTTGTTTAGCTCTGAACCCCATTTTTTGATAGGGTTATTTGTCTCCCTGCGGTCTAACTTCTTGAGTTCTTTGTACATTTTGGATATAAGGCCTCTATCTGTTGTAGGATTGGTAAAGATCTTTTCCCAATCTGTTGGTTGCAGTTTTATCCTAACCACAGTGGCCTTTGCCTTACAGAAGCTTTGCAGTTTTATGAGATCCCATTTGTCGATTCTTGATCTTAGAGCATAAGCCATTGGTGTTTTGTTCAGGATATTTTATCCAGTGCCCATGTGTTCCAGATGCTTCCCTAGATTTTTTTCTATTAGTTTGAGTGTATCTGGTATGATGTGGAGGTCCTTGATCCACTTGGACTTAAGCTTTGTACAGGGTGATAAGCATGGATTGATCTGCATTATTCTAAATGTTGACCTCCAGTTGAACCAGCACCATTTGCTGAAAATGCTATCTTTTTTCCATTGGATGGTTTTGGCTCCTTTGTCAAAAATCAAGTGGCCATAGGTGTGTGGGTTCATTTCTGGGTCTTCAATTCTGTTCCACTGGTCTGTCTGTCTATCTCTGTACCAATACCATGCAGTTTTTATCACTATTGCTCTGTAATACTGCTTGAGTTCAGGGATAGTGATTCCCCCTGAAGTCCTTTTATTGTTGAGGATAGTTTTAGCTATCCTGGGTTTTTTTATTCCAGATGAATTTGCAAATTGTTCCGTCTAACTCTTTGAAGAATTGGATTGGAATTTTGATGGGGATTGCATTGAATCTGTAGATCGCTTTTGGTAAAATGGCCATTTTTACTATATTAATCCTGCCAATCCAAGAGCGTGGGAGATCTTTCCATCTTCTGAGGTCTTCTTCAATTTCTTTCCTCAGTGTCTTGAAGTTCTTATGGTACAAACCTTTTACTTGCTTGGTTAAAGTCACACCGAGGTACTTTATATTATTTGGGTCTATTATGAACGGTGTCCTTTCCCTAATTTCTTTCTAGGCTTGTTTCTCTTTTGTGTAGGCTACTGATTTATTTGAGTTAATTTTATACCCAGCCACTTTGCTGAAGGTGTTTATCAGCTTTAGTAGTTCTCCGGTGGAACTTTTGGGATCACTTAAATATACCATCATATCTTCTGCAGATAGTGATATTTTGACTTCTTCTTTTCCAATCTGTATCCCCTTGACCTCCTTTTGTTGTCTGATTGCTCGGGCTAGAAATTCAAGAACTATATTGAATAAGTAGGGAGAGAGTGGGCAGCCTTGTCTAGTCCCTGATTTTATTGGGATTGCTTCAAGTTTCTCTCCATTTAGTTTAATGTTAGCAACTGGTTTGCTATATATGGCTTTTACTATGTTTAGGTATGGGCCTTGAATTCCTATTCTTTCTAGGACTTTTATCAGGAAGGGATGTTGAATTTTGTCAAATGCTTTCTCAGCATCTAATGAAATGATCATGTTGTTTTGATCTTTCAGTTTGTTTATATAATGGATCACGTTGATGGTTTTCCATATATTAAACCATCCCTGCATGACTGGGATGAAGCCTACTTGATCATGGTGGATGATTGTTTTGATGTGCTCTTGGATTCGGTTTGCCAGAATTTTATTGAGTATTTTTGCGTCGATATTCATAAGGGAAAATTGGTCTGAAGTTCTCTTTCTTTTTGGGTCTTTGTGTGGTTTAGGTATAAGAGTAATTGTAGCTTCATAGAAGGAATTCGGTAGTGCTCCAACTGTTTCAATTTTGTGGAATAGTTTGGATAATATTGGTACGAGGTCTTCTATGAAGGTCTGATAGAATTCTGCACTAAACCCGTCTGGACTTGGGCTCTTTTTGGTTGGGAGACCTTTAATGACTGCTTCTATTTCCTTAGGAGTTATGGGGTTGTTTAACTGGTTTACCTGTTCCTGATTTAACTTCGGTACCTGGTATCTGTCTAGGAAATTGTCCATTTCCTGCAGATTTTCAAGTTTTATTTAATATAGGCTTTTATAGTAAGATCTGATGATTTTTTGAATTTCCTCTGAAACTGTAGTATGTCTCCCTTTTCATTTCTGATTTTGTTAATTTGGACACACTCTCTGTGTCCTCTCGTTAGTCTGGCTAAGGGTTTATCTATCTTGTTGATTTTCTCAAAGAACCAACTTTTGGTTCTGTTGATTCTTTCTATGGTCCTTTTTGTTTCTACTTGGTTGATTTCAGCTCTGAGTTTGATTATTTCCTGACTTCTACTCCTCCTGAGTGTATTTGCTTCTTTTTGTTCTAGAGCTTTTAGGTGTGCTGTCAACCTGCTGACATATGCTCTTTCCTGTTTCTTTCTGCAGGCACTCAGCGCTATGAGTTTTCCTCTTAGCACAGCTTTCATTGTGTCCCGTAAGTTTGGATATGTTGTACCTTCATTTTCATTAAATTCTAAAAAGTCTTTAATTTCTTTCTTTATTTCTTCCTTGACCAGGTTATCATTGAGTAGAGCATTGTTCAATTTCCACGTATATGTGGGCATTCTTCCCTTATTGTTAGTGAAGAGCAGTTTTAGGCCGTTGTGGTCCGATAGCACGCATGGGATTATTTCTATCTTTCTGTACCTGTTGAGGCCCGTTTTTTGACCAATTATATGGTCAATTTTGGAGAAAGTAACATGAGGAGCTGAGAAGAATGTATATCCTTTTGCTTTAGGATAGAATGTTCTATAAATATCTGTTAAGTCCATTTGGCTCATGACTTCTCTTAGTCTGTCTACGTCTCTGTTTAATTTCTGTTTCCATGATCTGTCCATTGATGAGAGTGGGGTGTTGAAGTCTCCTACTAATATTGTGTGAGGTGCAATGTGTGTTTTGAGCTTTAGTAAGGTTTCTTTTACGTATGTAAGTGCCCTTGTATTTGGGGCATAGATATTTAGGATTGAGAGTTCATCTTGGTGGATTTTTCCTTTGATGTATATGAAGTGTCCTTCCTTATCTTTTTTGATGAATTTTAGTTGAAAATTGATTTTCTTTGATATTAGAATGGTTACTCCAGCTTGCTTCTTCCGTCCATTTGCTTGGAAAGTTGTTTTCCAGCCTTTCACTCTGAGGTAGTGTCTGTCTTTGTCTCTGAGGTGTGTTTCCTGTAGGCAGCAGAATGCAGGGTCCTCGTTGCGTATCCAGTTTGTTAATCTATGTCTTTTTATTGGGGAGTTGAGGCCATTGATGTTGAGAGATATTAAGGAATAGTGATTATTGTTTCCTGTTATTTTCATATTTGGATATGAGGTTACGTTTGTGTGCTTTTCTTCTCTTTGTTTTGTTGCCAAGACGATTAGTTTCTTGCTTCTTCTAGGGTATAGCTTGCCTCCTTATGTTGGGCTTTACCATTTATTATCCTTTGTAGTGCTGGATTTGTAGAAAGATATTGTGTAAATTTGGTTTTGTCATGGAATATCTTGCTTTCTCCATCTATGTTAATTGAGAGTTTTGAAGGGTACAGTAACCTGGGCTGGCATTTGTGTTCTCTTAGGGTCTGTATGCCATCTGTCCAGGATCTTCTGGCTTTCATAGTTTCTGGCAAAAAGTCTGGTGTGATTCTGATAGGTCTGCCTTTATATGTTACTTGACATTTTTCCCTTACTGCTTTTAATATTCTTTCTTTATTTTGTGCATTTGGTGTTTTGACTATTATGTTTCGGGCGGTCTTTCTTTTCTGGTCCAATCTATTTGGAGTTCTGTAGGCTTCTTGTATGCCTATGGGTATCTCTTTTTTTAGGTTAGGGAAGTTTTCTTCTATGATTTTGTTGAAGATATTTACTGGTCCTTTGAGCTGGGAGTCTTCACTCTCTTCTATACCTATTATCCTTAGGTTTGATCTTCTCATTGAGTCCTGGATTTCCTGTATATTTTGGACCAGTAGCTTTTTCTGCTTTATATTATCTTTGACAGTTGAGTCGATGATTTCTATGGAATCTTCTGCTCCTGAGATTCTCTCTTCCATCTCTTGTATTCTGTTGGTGAAGCTTGTATCTACAGCTCCTTGTCTCTTCTTTTGGTTTTCTATATCCAGGGTTGTTTCCATGTGTTCTTTCTTGATTGCTTCTATTTCCATTTTTAAATCCTTCAACTGTTTGATTGTGTTTTCCTGGAATTCTTCCAGGGATTTTTGCGATTCCTCTCTGTAGGCTTCTACTTGTTTATTAATGTTTTCCTGTGTTTCTCTAAGGGAGTTCTTCACGTCTTTCTTGAAGTCCTCCAGCATCATGATCAAATATGATTTTGAAACTAAATCTTGCTTTTCTGGTGTGTTTGGATATTCCGTGTTTGCTTTGGTGGGAGAATTGGGCTCCGATGATGCCATGTAGTCTTCGTTTCTGTTGCTTGGGTTTCTGTGCTTGCCTCTCGCCATCAGATTATCTCCAGTGTTACTTTGTTCTGCTTTTTCTGACAGTGGCTAGACTGTCTTATAAGCCTGTGTGTCAGGAGTGCTGTAGACCTGTTTTCCTGTTTTCTTTCAGCCAGTTATGGGGACAGAGTGTTCTGCTTTCGGGCGTGTAGTTTTTCCTATCTGCAGGTCTTCAGGTGTTCGTGTGGGCCTGTGTCTTGAGTTCACCAGGCAGGTCACTTGCAGCAGAAAAGTTGTTCTTACCTGTGGTCCCGAGGCTCAAGTTTTCCCGTGGGGTGCTGTCTACGAGCTCTCCGCGTAGGCAGCAACCAGGAAGATCTGAGACACCCTTTCTGGGAGCTTCACTGCACCAGGGTTCACTGATGGCGTTTGCTGTTTTCCTCTGGCGTCAGAGATGTGTGCAGAGTGCAATCTCTTCTGGTTTCCCAGGCGTGTCTGCCTCTCTGAAGGTTTAGCTCTCCCTGCCACGGGATTTCGGTGCAGAGAACTGTTTATCCGGTAGGTAGTTTCAGGTTCTGGCGGTGTCTCAGATGCAGCTGACCTCCTGCTCCTGGGCCCTCCTCTACGGGAGCCCAGAGGCTGTATACAGTTTCCTCTTGGGCCAGGGATGTGAGCAGGGGTGGGCAGTGTTGGTGGTCTCTTCTGCTCTGCAGCCTCAGGAGTGCCCACCTGACCAGGCGGTGAGGTCTCTCTCCCATGGGGTTTGGGAGCAGAGAGCTGCTGCAGGCAGGGATCCGCCGGCCTGGGACTCCCGGTCCATACATCTAATTTTTAACCCTATTCAAAAGTTTTTCCCTAGAAATAAACATATACTTCTTTAGAAGATTTACTCACAATTCCCCTCTTCATTCTTGTACCATTAAAATAAGGTTTTTTTCCCTTGAATGTTTAATTTAACATCCTTTTCAAAGATTGGGATGAAGTGGCTTCCTCTAGAACCTAGTGATATTTATTTCATATTTAAGTCTGAAAAAACTGCTGCTCATTATGCAAGAAATTCCAAGGTTCAGTGTAGTATGCTTAGAAATTTGGAGCATAGTAAATATATAGTCACTGATGAGTTATGTGCGGAGAGAATAATTATCAGAAACTGAACATTCTTGCATATGCCCAGTGTGAATATGAATTCAAGATGGCTGAATGTGCAGACCCATCAAGCACGTACAAGTAAAAACACAAGGCATGGTGAAGTCACAAGCTGCAGAACCAAAAGTCAAGGGTACCATCTGAGAAAGGACCACAGAAAACTTACAGAGGTATAGATCAAGAATTATTGGTTGATACAAGACAGGTGCAATTTGTCAGTTTGCTCCAGATGTAAACTGGTATAACCTCATTTTCATCATTCACAATGAGTAAGTAAATTTTACTAATATTGTTAGCCTTCTGTTTGTAGGGACACAGGATAATTAAAGGTCTCTTTCCCTGTAGACCCAGACATAATTCTGCTGGACATGCAGTCATGTACTATGAAGCAGGGACAGAATCAATTGTACTGAGCTTAATGAAGTCCTGGCTCTCTGCCTTTTATATCCCCTAATTGCACATGGCATAACAATATTTACTCCAGCTAGAGGACAAAATAGTCTAAGGACAGAAGTCAGCTAAATGTATGGCCAGATAATTGTACTGAAATTATCGCGTCAGCGTTTGGATCCCAAGCTTTTTCAGAATTGAGTGTTGGACCACATCACAAAGAATACAGGCTTGTAAGCATTCTGTTACAAAGAATTTTCTCAATGGTATAAGTCCGTATGCAATAGCTTTGGCAATTCTGAGGTCTTAAACAGTAATGTTTTCTTATTTAAAATAATTTCAATGACTGTTGCTTAAGCTACATATCAGTCTTCATCAGAGATAAGTATATGTGGTTCTTTTTGTCAGTGCATTTATATATTGGGATAGAAAAATTCCTGATAGTCTTTCAATTATATGTGCTCCTGATTACTGCAATACTAGAGTATATCTCAAGACCCATTTCAGATTGAATTCCAAAATACCTATATAAGGGACACTCACAAAGACATTTCCTCAAACTAAGTCCTTTCCCCTAATGATTTCACTTCTGCACTCCAGTAAAGATGCATTATTGAGTCTGGCAATGCATTAGAGTGGCATTTCAGAACCAAACTGAATGTACAAGTAGCAATTTTAAATTCATTAAAAAAAATGCTGTGTATGTCTGAGATCAGAGAACAATTGAGAGTGTGTTATCTCCCTGAGATATATACATCTCAGGGACTAGACTCAGGTCATGTTGGCATGTAGGCACATCAGCCCATACATTATCCCACGGAACCACCAGCCTGAAATCACCATTGTCTTGAGATAAAGCAAGAGAAACGCTCAGAAGATCCTCAGCCTGTTAATCAGTGACACAGCACTTGCCTGCTTGTGTTTTGTGGGAAAGGCAATGGAAGCTGCTGCCTCTTCAATGTTTTGGTAGTGGGGAGGCAATCTTTTACCTTACAGACTCTGGGTACCTAATTTCATTGCAATTTAGATTTTTGATGATTTTAAGAATAAATGTGGGTCTCTGGAGAGATGGTCCTGCAGTTAAAAGCATATGTGATTTTTCCAGAGGACTAGAATATGACTTTCAGCACGCATTTTGATAGCTTACAATTTCCTATTATTTTTATCACCAAAGGGCTTGATGTCTTCTGCATCTGTCAGATTCTGCACACTGGTGAACATACACACACACACACAGACACACACACACACACACACACACACACACACACACGCACACACACATTTATGTATAAAACTTTAAAATAACTGAAAAGAGATGGCTTAATCTTGTTGCAGTGTGATTAACACTCTTTTGTTTTTCCACATAACAACCCCAAGTGGGGCCAACTGGTATGAGATGGTTGTAGCATTCCTATGCTCTACACAACAGAGGAGTTGTGCCTGCCAACAACTTGGAGATAATAATTTCTCACCAAATATAATGGTTTTGTTTTTCACTAAATTTCATTCTTCATTAAAAATAAGATACAGGAGTTTTAGATTTGCAAGGAATAAGTACACCTAATCTTTAACTTTTTGTATAAGTAGTTTTCAGAGAAACAGCTTATTAAAACAACATCAACATTAACACAAGAGAAGAGACAAAGAACTTAAGAATCATTGTCTCAAATCCAATAGAAGCTAGAGATGGTCATTTTTGGCTGGTTTAGAAATCATTTGTTTCTGATTACAACAGTGGTGATAGATTACAGTGAATGTATGAAGTAAGTCATGTAAAATGTGGTGTGACACAGAGGGCAATCGTGTCACTTGATTTTGATCAAAGCTTTAGAAATTTAGTAATAGCTTGGCTGACGAAAGGCAAGTCATCGATGCTTCTGTTTTGGTTCCAAATTTACTTTCATGTTGTATTCCAGCATAGAAGAAAGTGCTACATCCTCTCAAGTAGACACTCTTAAAGTTTCTAAATTAATGTTAAATGAAGCCTTTATTGATGATGCAGATATATGGTCACTGGATATTGAAAGATAGAAACCACTCCCACATATACACAAGGGAGGAAAGGAGACAGTATTTTATAAAAACAAGACAAAACAAAACAAGACGAACTTTATACACAACTTAATTTCTTACGGTTTACATGGAGTGAAGACAAAAGATTGTCCACATTCTTAAAACTGTAGACTTTGATGACATCTTTCTCATGGCCATACATTTTATAAGTTTATTTACTTGAATGCAAGTTTGGTTGTTCATCTTTTTGTTTGTTGGTTGTTTTTTTTTCTCCCCGGTGGTACTGCATAATCCTATTCCTGGAAACACACATGACCAAATATCTACTCAACTACAAATAGAGAAGAAAGGAGCAATCAAAATAGCATTATTCCTGGCTTGCAGCTTGGTGAGACAATGGCCTTTATTGGACTTATTTCAGGAATGTGACTGAGAGGTTACTAATGAGAACAGAAACAACTCAAGGACGGCTCTTTGACAGGAAGTCCACATGAGCATGGAGAACATCTCATGAGAGCTAGAAACCTACAGTGCACTGTACAACACGCAGGCCGTTCCAGAAATTGGAGAGCGTCCTTTCTATGTAGTTCAGTTGGTTCTGCTTCCTCCAAGCAAAGCCTGGTCTTTGTCTAGGTAGCTCATCTGTTCTCCATTTCCTTCAGGTAGCTTGGCTGGTCTGAGTCTCTTGAAGGCAATCTGACTTGTTAGATCCCAGTGTTTCTCTTAGTAATGCTAATATCAGCCTGCAGAGAGAGGAACTGAGTGAATCTGCTCAGTTTCAGGGACATCCTGAAGGTTTGGAGTTCCTGAGTTTTAAAGAGCTCTCTACTGATTTTTGAAGAGTTTCTCAGCAGGGTGGACTATTTGACTGCCCTTTATGGGATCTTGCACTTGGTGAACTGCCCTGACAGATGGAATGTTTCATTTCAGAGGAAATTGCTACACAGCATATGGAAACAAAAAATAGAAAGATCTGCCACATGCAAAAGACACAACCTGACCCATGCTAACATTTAGCCTTTAGTTTATTTTTAAAGTTAACCCAAAGTTAGCTAAATTACAACTACTATTAATTGATGCCATAAACAACAGTGACAAAATTAGACAAGCTTAATATAAAGATAACATATTCACTGATGGACAGGTCAATATTATTGAGGATTTTTTATGATATCTGAGAAGGTAACACATCTCCAGGTTCACAGCTTGAACCAGACCATTAGGCAGCATCACACAAGCCACGCGAGGAACATTTTATTGTTAAATTTTCTTCAGCAAGGTTACTGCTATAAAAGACAAAATATAATGATCCATTTAAAAAGATACAGTTTTAAAAGAAGCTGATGGGATATCACAACAAAATACACTAGGAGATGGAATACATGCTATAAAAGGCATCACTGGATCAATGTACAAAACCGTGATAGTTGTAATACATTCGATATGTAGTTGTCTATTAATGGTACATTTCCCAAAATGGCAATTATACTGTGGTGAAGAAAGAAAATGCCCTAGTTTTTAAGGTATGTGTACTGAAGGGCCGAGGGAGAAAGGAGTCAGAGGAACCACTTGCTCTCAGAGGATGTATTTTGGGTGCACATTCACACGAAGAAATGTGGCAATGCTGCATCTGTCAACACACTGGGGAAGGTCTTGAGGGGGTTACATGTACCATTCTTGTGATTTCTCTATGAGCTTATACTTACATCCAAATTGAATGTTAGAACTACTACCCCTGAGAAGAATGGTATAATATTATTCTAGACTAACACTCAATGGCTTTGTTTTGAGAGCAACTAGAGCACCAAGATTTCACATGTGAAGCTCATTATCTCTGCCTTCATTATAGACTTGAAGGTGTAAATGTTAGGGCTAGGTCTTAACAACTTTTCTAGAAATTATTCTGTCTCTCTGCATGTCTGTCTGTCTGTCCATCTCTCTCTCTCTCTCTCTCTCTCTCTCTCTCTCTCTCTCTCTCTGTGTGTGTGTGTGTGTGTGAGCACGCGCGCGCACACGTGTGCACACAGGGGTCTTTGTGTATGTATATGGAAGGCAGAGGAAGTTACCTAGTGTACTGAGCCATCACTCTCAGCTTTATTCTTATGAGATTGCCTCTCATAGTTTTACCAAGGCTGGATTTCTAGCATGCTTCTGTTATCTACCTGTCTCCAGTCCCGTGAGCTGGAGTTACAGTCACAGAAGGCTTTTGTATGGACATTGTGGTCTAAACTCAGGCCTCATGCTTATAGAACAAGGCCTGTTACCCACAGAGCCACCTCTCCATCCCCAGTTGTCGAACGAACACTTGATGAAGAAAATTTCAGGTACTCTGTAGTTTCCTTTAAAATGAAATGTGTATGATCAATTCATACTCATGTGGCTGGCTTGACCATTGCTTCTGAAAAGTTAAATGAAACAGTCCTTGGGTTCATGGCTCTTTATAGTGAAAATGTTACAATGGTTTGTGAGATACGTGAAATCTATTTGGTCACACTGCTTGATTTCAGAAGATGCCGTTTGATGAAACTGACAAGAAGTGACATTGTGAATGGTACAGTGTCGTTTGGAGGAAATGAACATGAGGAAGATTGAAAACAGAAAACACCAATAGCATGAGACGTATGCCTCAGCTGTATAGTATCCCAAGCGGGAGAGCAGAATGCATTTAGACTGACAATCCCTTCTTCTTTAGTGGCCAGCATACAGACACTCCTTTCTACTTTCCCTTCTCCCTTCCTACTTCATCTCCAGGCTTCAGTAATGAGAGCTAAAACCCATCTTCACTCCACTCTCTGTGTGTAACCAGCTGTGGTTTTACTTTTGATGCTGCCCCATGGGGGAATAAGTTGTTTTTTCTTTGCTATAGGTGTTAATTGGTATTTTTGTATCTCGCTAATTACATTCTAGCAACACCTTTTCCCTCTTTCTCATTTGCATTTAACAAGCCTCTTGTATTATTTTATTAGATAATAAAACAAAAAGTTCGGTTCTGTTAGGCGTGCCTTGGAACTTGTACTTTAGGGATACCAACACACATGTAAACTTACATGTTACATAATAAAAAGTCAATCCAGTTAGTCCATACTGACAGTTTAGTGTGGTAACACACACACACACACACACACACACAAACACACGCAAGTTTGGTTGAAAAGCAGGAGCAATAGAAATTATTTGGGATAAGCACATCGGGATCCCATATGGCCCAACTTGATATACATATCAGTAACCTCTGGAATATTCAAACACAACAAAAAAATTATGAGTTCAGAAACACATCCTTTAGACTCTAATTGTAATTTTTATTTGCACGTTCATTTTCTTCTTCGAGTTCTTTTGAAGCCATGCACCACAATCTAGGTTCCATATAATTCTCTAAGATGGTAGAATTCATTTGACAGGAGGAGTGGAAAAATCATCAGTGTCCAGAGAGACTTGTGATTGTATAATAGAATAATGCCCCTCCATTCTTATGCAGGTAAGAAGCTCTGGAAATTATTTTGAGTGAAAACTTCCAGATGTTACTGAATGTGCTCTTCTGCTCCAATTCAAGCAAGTGCCAGTTATCAGTTTTCTACATTGTTGTCTGATATTGTTACAGGAGACAGCACCTCTCTCATCATTACATATTTCACTCTGCTTTATCAGTGGGTTTTATTAATCCAGCATATTCTATACAGCCGTTTAAAACATAAGCATCCAAAGTCGAACCTGCACATTGTTCGGAACAAGTATCAAATATTAACTTGAAGTAAATGTTTCCACAATTCAAAATCCCAAGCCATAAGTATTTTTGCTAAATCAGCACATACTACCAATCAGTGCTAAAACTGTATGCTGCAAAGAAAAAAAAAATTAAAGCTGAAAATCCTAACAGGGCAAATTGCTACTGTGCTTCGATAAATATGATGGCAGAAATGACTTCATTTTCTACTATATATATATTTTTTTTGCAATTTTGAGCTTCTCTGTTGGGATTTACACATTTTAATAACACTTTAGAAAGTGCAATACCCACCATCCTAGGAGAGGGTGCTATCAGTGCTCTCTACAGATAGGGTATGGCTATCTCCAGGCTGTCCACAGTACATCAATACTTTAGCATAGAAACATGCAGCAGTCCTGAGCTCAACATTATATCATTTGACCTTTTTGTGAGATGCACTGGAGGAAAAGCTCTTTCCATTGTCCTTGTAGCTCATGAATCAGAAAGGAGTGTTTTTCTTCCATGTGTCTGAGAAGATTCTGAGGCAGGTAATCGACATAGCAATTTAAAACCTCACACAGCTCATGGATTTGCTTTCCCCTGAATGCTAATTTTAATCCCTTATGATGGTTAAAAGCAAGTGAAAAGGTGAAGACAATATCCAGAGAGGCAATTGAAGAGACAGAGACGGTAGAGCTTTGAGAAGATTGTTTGCAGAAAATAGTTTTCCCATGTGTGGACTTGGCCTTTGAAGCGAAGAATTATAACAGGAAATTAGTGATAGGCTGGCACAGCCTCATAAACAAGTACAAAATTGTGTCAGCACACCAAAATATTTCACTAGGCTGCCATTCCCCTAGGAGGCTCACAGGTGGTATAATAAACAGGATCCGCTATCCTTTACATGTCTAAGTTATATGGTTATTTCAGCTCAGCTGACCATTAGTTATTGGCAAGCTGGGGCATAAATACAGACACTAGTTGAATATTTATGTACAGTTCCAGAATCTACCTTCATTAATTTGTCTACATATGGGAAATAGAACTATTGTGGGGGATGGAAAATATTACTTTGGGAGCCCTTAATGTAATGTATTAAATATGAATGTGCTTCTGGTGCGGGGGGTCCTGGAACTCTTGCTAGGTGTTGGGTCCCTGCTGACCCTTGATCATTTTCTCCTTTCCCACAACTGAATATAAAATTGAAAAGCTACCTTTAGCAGCTAGCAAATGGTGACACTGCCAGACTCATCTTAAGAAATTTGCTAAGCTTTTCTCCAGATGTAAGTTTTTTTTATATAACCATAGTTGTAGAGAATCTATCCTCAGAGCCCCTCTCAACATGATCCTGACATCTGTAGCCTGTATAGAAGAATAATATTAAAATTTCTTTGTTTTACATTGCACGATAACATTAACCAGTTATGGATTTATTCTTTCCCCACAGCTCTTCTTCTTTTAAAAGAAAAAATGAACTGAGAATAGGTCCCCCGTTGAAGGAATCAGAGAAAGAACTGGAAGAGCTTGAAGGGGCTCGAGACCCCATATGTACAACAATGCCAAGCAACCAGAGCTTCCAGGGACTAAGCCACTACCTAAAGACTATACATGGACTGACCCTCATAGGTAGCAATGAATATCCTAGTAAGAGCACCAGTGGAAGGGGAAGCCCTGGGTCCTGCTAAGACTGAACCCCCAGTGAACTAGTCTATGGGGGGAGGGCGGCAATGGGGGGAGGATGGGGAGGGAAAACCCATAAGGAAGGGGGAGGGGGGAGGGGGATGTTTGCCCGGAAACCGGGAAAGGGAATAACACTCGAAATGTATATAAGAAATACTCAAGGTAATAAAAAAAAATTAAAAAAAAAAAGAAAAAAATAGTCAAAAAAGCAGTCACCCATAGAGTGTCATGCTGACCAGAATGTCTATATTCAAGATTTTCTAGATTCTAGACATAAAGTCTCTACATGGAAAGGATCTCCATGTCATCATTCAACCATATAAGATAAAACCACCTTCCTAAACTTAATCTTTAATTGTAAACTGTCTTCTCTTGATTATAGGTTGAAGGACTTTGGAAGTGTTTCCTCAAATTAGGTAGAGAATATTATTATTATTATCATTATTATTATTATTATTATTATTATTATTATTATTTTACATACTATATCTTTTTGGGTGTCCACAATGCTAAATTTTTGTTACTGGGGTTAAAGAAATCTTCTTGGTTCTTCAAGTTTTCCTGATCAAAAGTGAAGCCAAAATTAGATTATATCATGAGTCAGACTCCCTTCCTATTGCTGAATCCAGAAAGCAAATTAAACATGGAATTAGAAACTATCACCCTGAGTGAGGTAGTGCAGTCACAAAAGAACACACATGGCGTGCACTCACTGGTTGGTGGATATCAGCACGAGATACAATTCACCGATTATATGATCCTCAAGAAGAAGGAAGACCAAAATGTGGATGTTTCAGTCCTTCTTAGAAGGATGAACAAAATAATCATGGGAGGAAACACGGGGACAAAGAGTAGAGCAGAGACTGAAGGAAAGGCCGTCCAGAGACTGCCCCACCTTGGATTCATCCCATATGCAGTCACCAAACTGAGTCACTATTGCCGGTGTAAAGAAGTGCTTGCTGACAGGAGCTTAATATGGATGTCTCCTGAGAGGCTGTACCAGAGCCTTACTGATACAGATGAGGATGCTTGCAGCTAACCATTAGATTAAGCATGGGGACCCCAATGGAGGAATTAGAGAAAGAACTGAAGGAGCTGAAGGGATTTGCAACCCCATAGGTAAAACAACGTTAACCAACCAGACCACCCCAGAGCTCCCAGGGACTAAACCACCAACCAAGGAGTACAGATGGGGGACCCATAGCTCCAGCCACATGCGTAGCAGAGGATGGCATTGACTGGCATCAATAGGAGGATAAGTCCTTGATGCATTGAAGGCTCCTTTTCCCAGAGTAGGGGAATAACAAGGTGTTGAGGTGGAAGTGGGTGGGTGGGAGGGAGAGTATCCTCATAGAAGCAGGGGGATGGAAGAGAGGGGAACCGGAAAAGGGAATAACATTTGAAATGTAAATAAAATTATCCAACAACATATAAAATAAATAATTTATATTTAATAATTAAGAACTGAGTGTTTTGGAGTGTGGCTGAGTGTAGAGAGGTGTCTCAGTTTGGCATACAAGGCACTGAGGTCTGATTGAAGGGGAAAGGACGGAAATTGAAGAGGAGAAAAGGAAAAATATAAAGAAATGAGATTGTTTGCTTAACTACCTTTTAAGAATAACCTTGTAATTAAAAAAATAAGACACCTGACTGAGATGTCTACAATGGTCAGTTTCTACCAGTGTCAACACATGTATACCATAATCCCCTGATATATATATACATATATATATCATATGTATGATATATATCACATATATAAATGATATATATGTATATATAAATAGATGATATGTATAGATAATATATAAATAATAAAAATAATATATTATTTATTATGTATTTTATATATTACTTAACATATGTATTTAATATTTATTTTATCTTTATTATATTAATTTATATTTAATACATAATATATAAATATATAATACACATTTATTAGGTTTTGGAAAAAAAAAGCTTACAGACTTCTTTGAAAGAAAATCTAGAAATTCACAGGCTTGAATGGAATTTGAGTAAATCAGAGTTCCAGGTTAGCTGATCTTTTCCTAATAGCCCTTGAGAATTTATACTCAGCTGTGGAAGAGGAAACATAATGGTGTATTAAGCATTTGAAAGTATGAAATACAAGAGTTTCAGTATGGCCGCAGCTCACTGAAGGTACAAACATACGGGAAATAACATTGCTTCTGGGCTTGATGTCTACAGCAGTTGGTGTTGCTGACTTTATATCTGCTTAACACAACCTAAAGTCAATTTGGAAGCTGTAACCTCAACTGAGAACATGCTCTCACTGGCCAACTGGAAGTGTTTAGGGATAATTGATGTGAAGAGGCTCATCTCATCGTGGGCTCATTATCTCTGGGCTGATGGGCTTGAACAAACTATATGGAGCAAGCCCACCAGTAATGTTACCCCAAGACTTCCTTTACACCTCCTGCTTCCAGGTTTCCAGCTTGAGTTTTTGTGTTGACATCTGTCAGTGATGGAGTATCACTTCAGTGTTGTAATAGGAAATAAACTGATTGGATGTTTCAAAGTATTTTTGACTTTTATAGACTGTGGAGCTGTTAAAAGTTAGAATGTTTTGTATTGTTATATTGATATTAATATGACATCTTACGGACAAACAGGAAAGAAAGGTTCTAGTTACAAAGTGATATGTTTGTGTGTCAAGTTGTCAATGGGTAAATTTGGTTGGCTGGTTTGATGACAGCTCTACACAATCTAGAGTGGTTTGGAAAAAGGAAACCTCACTTCAGAAAATGCTCCTACCAGAATGGCCTGTGGGAAAGCCTATTGGGAATTTTCTTGACTGCTGGAAGAGGATCTACTTCATTGTGAACATTGCTTGGCTACTTATTTGGCTGGTGGTCTTGAATAGTACAAGAAAAAATATTGGGCAAGCTGTATATAGAAAGCTAGCATGTAGCACTCCTCTGTGGTTTCTGCTTCAGTTCCTTCTTCCAGGGTTCCTACCATGAGTTATTGACGTACTTTTCTCTACGACAGATTGGGATCAGAACTTTTAAACTGAAATAAACCCTGTCTTCTCAAAATTGTTTTGGCCATGGAATTTTATTATAGCAGTAGAAATATAACTAAAACTGTTGGAATGTTCTTTGGTTATAATTAACAGAAGCACCTATCAACTGGGACCCAATGTGTAGAGGAATTTTATTCCAAGAACATGGCTGCTCTGGCAGGGTATCACATCCAAAGACCTGGGTCTGTGTGATCTGGCTGGAATGCAGACATATCATATACCTTTAATTTCACTGACTGGAATACAGACACACCCTTAGTATACTACACCTATAATACAAAACAGTGTAGGTAAAGTTAGTTTGTAGAAGAAAGCCGCCATGTTTGAAAATGACCTCTAATTGAAGGGTAGACAAAGTGATGAATCAGAGCAAGTTCTTACAGACTGAGTCAAAACTGAGGGTATGCCCAACTTAGATGAGAACAGCACAGGGAAGGGAGGCTACTTAAGACAGAGAGAAAGAATGTAAGGAAACTCTAAATTGTTCTATCAAACATCACCACAGTATTGCAGTACCACAATCCATCTAAAATGCTCATAGTTTAGAACAGTGATCATTTGTTGTGATCTGTTTCTCGCAGAGCAACACACACGAAAAAAATCTGGTTCACCCCAGACACAGCCTGAAGTGTTAGGGACAAGCAAACCTGTGGCATTCGCTTTGGATGTAGTTAGGTCGTTGATGACAAGTCCTTCTGTATGATTACACTTGGTACATAGAGAGAAGACAGGAAAAAGACACCAACCATATCGGTAGCCTGCTGGAAAACAAAATGAAACAAAACTGGTGTACAGCCTAACCTACGGCAGAATAGAAGCCATAGCTCAGTCTCCCACAAAGTATGTGAGACTAGTAGACATTTACATGAAATTATTTAATACTGAGGAATACTTGGAAGAGAGTATAATATGTATCTACTCAAAAAGCTATTTTTTCCTAACACACATGACTTTTTGTGGAAAGTATGTTATAATTGAAATGAAAATTGGCTTTCAGGGAAGTAGCCATTATTATAAACAAGATGGACTTGTTTGCAAGGGCAGAGAACACCAGCTAGCAGAAAATGACAGATATTTAGAATAAAAGGTGATTTTGGTCTGGCTGCTCTTACTGTAGCTTGTGACAAAGAACTAGTATCACAAAGGCAAATGTTCAGAATTAATTGTGATTGATATGAAAGTGGCTTTTACTGTTATTCTTTATTCTTGTTTGGATCTGATTGATACACTTACCTGCCTTCATTAGGCTCTATTGACAGCTTTAAATTAATACTTTAGAGGATAATTTTTTTCTTAGATACAATAAGTAGTCAATAATTTTCATTAAATTTTTGTTAGTTTACTTAGGAAACTATACATAGTTTAAGTTAAAAATATGTGTTTCAGTTGTTTGTAGCTGCTATATTTATTTCACGTTTCATTTTCTTGCATTATTCTTGTTCTCTGATTGGCTGACAAACAGATTGCTCACTCTGGCATGGACAATGCATTTGAATCTGTCAGAAAAAAATACCAATCATTAATACCATGAATACAAAGAGTTATAAAATATTTAGACAAATATTTATTTCTGAACAAAATTATGAGACATTTTTGCGAAAATAACCTTGTGTGTGTGTTGCAGAAAACCGAACCCAGAAATTTGAACTTACTGAATATGTATTCCACCATTGAACTGAACTGCCAACTTGACATGAGTTAGCATTTTCCACAATGATAATTGGTGGATTTAAATTACATGGAACATACAATTATAATCTGTATTCAATATTGTCATTTTCATATCAATTGGGATATATTTTGTAACTTTTTGCTTACTTGAATATTTTTTATTTAATTTCCAACTCCTGAGCAATCTTTAAATGCTAGATTATGGTATCTAACTACTTCTCAGGGAAGCTGAACCTGTATCTATACATTTCAGGTGCTCCAAAAACTGGTCTACAAAAATGACTCGGCCATAACAATTACAGCAGTTATGAGATTAAATTTGAAGTTCAAGTCACTAACAAATTGGGTCACTCATTTACCCAGCATAGTTTATAACATTGTGAAGATGAATTTTAGATGAAGAAATGGGTTTTCAAGGCAGTTGAGTTCAGCCTCTCATTAAAATGAGAACTGTCCTCACTAGCATCCTTCAATTGCCTGAAACAAAACTTCCTAGTGACAGTCTTATTAAGTAAGAAGAACTAGGAGACATTCTACAATAATATTTATAGGAAGCAATGGTAAATATGAGAAAAGAATGTGGCTCATGGCAGGAATGGAAATTTATATAAAGCAAACTTGCAAATGTTTTATAGGAGAAATTTATGTAGCAACAATGGCTCATGAAATAAAGCGAACAGTAAATGTATTTGCTTGCTCACAATGCACTATCAGAACCCAACAGCACACCATCACAGAAAGTAAATAAATGACCAAGAACTAATAACAACAGGAGAATTTGGCCCAGGCAATATCTACTAACTCCTTAGAAAGTATGTATGATTGAAAGTGCCAGAGACAAAATGTAACTTTGTGACAAAGTGATATTACTTCATCAATAAGAGTTATTTTTTTACTGCTGTTTCTCTTCTATATCAATATGAAAATATGTTCCATTGAAAAGAGAAAAATTTGATTGTCCTAAGTTATGTATAATCCTTTAAGTTATAAAGGGTTTTTCTTCATTCCAGAATAAAAGAGAGTGAAGAAGCCTGTGTTATAAGCTAAAAGCCTGTATCTCAAGATGGGCTAGTCAGGAGAACTTGGCATAGGTTGTACTGTTCTTCTGTGATGTGCAGACTTGAGCTAGAATCTGATCTTCAAAAACCCTTGGTGTATGAGTGAATAAATTTTGAATATCTGATATTGGAAGTATGTATGTTGTTTGCATGTTATGTTCTAACAGGCAAAACCACTAAAATGACCGTTGCGTTTGTGATGGCAAAATAAGCCATATAGACAGACAAAGCAGACATTTATGCTGACACCATACATCATTCAAATGGCATCCTGTGTGTACCTATGTGGTTTCATATAGCTTATGTACAGCTGCACACTTCTTTCTTTGATTGAAGCTTTGCTTCAGAGTTTATTGTCCTAAGGTATTCTGCTTCCACCAAAGAACATTTTGTTTCTTTTATGATGAAAGGAGGCATATCTTTTTTTTTTCTTAAGAAATTTCTGATTGGATAATTTAGGTCACATGCATATTTTCAAAGAAAATTATCGTGGGTAGGAAAAAGCAATATATTAGTTGGTTCATTATAACCTTTTAGACCCTGTAATTGAATAAACTTTCTGCTAGAGCAAAAAGTTTTAAGTAAGAAAGAGCTGATTTGACTATCTTGGGGAAAATTAGCCAATGTTGTTTTTTTAAAAAAACAAAACAAAAAACCCGAAAGCACAAAGAAAGAAAAATCTGAGATACACAAAGTGAGAAATAATGAACATGAAAGATGTAAGCCTATGCTGCTTAACCCTAGATGTTTTTATTATGCATTTTTGTTGTGTGTTTGTTTTGTCTGTGTCAGAGAATCTGGTATATCAGAAGTGACTCAACAAGCACATTTATCTTGATAAAATCCATTGGCATAATTAGCTAATGTTCTACCTGTGTCTTAATGACAGGCCTTACTTCTGTTTCCATACACTCCATCGCCATTGATTTCCTTTTGAAAGTCTAATATAAACCAGGTAATAATGGGTTTCAGTAACTGGTAGAATGTTGTTCCCTTAAAGTGTTTCATAACAGCAGTAGCTTTTGAAGGATGGAGGATGAACATCCATGTATATATTAGAAGATAGACTACAAAGAAGACTGGATGTCAGTTCTAACATGATTATAAATACAACCCCTTAATCTGCACATGTTGGATGAACAGTGGCAAGAGTCCATAAACATTACATCTTGAATAGCTTCATTTTAGCAAACTAAAAATTGGAGACATATTTCATCATGAGTGGAGAAGCCATGAAATTGCTATGTATGTTTTATAGATGTAGAACATTCTGTACACAAGGGTGTATTCTTAAGAAGGTATATGATATTCCCTGGGAATAGCATGACCTCCCATGGGGTAGTGAGGATGATGTTTTGTGGTTCAAGCTAATAATAAAGTCCAAAATAATGAGGAATAAATACATTTTGATAATTGGAAGTATGTACATTTGGTCTTTAATGACTCTGAAAGACCATGGGAAAGAATTAACTTTAGAAATTTTTGCAGAGGGCAATAAGGTAAAGGAGGAGAACTTTACATGATTTAGAAAATTCTTCCTTGATGTGAACTAGTAATTTTTCTTCTACTAGAAGGACTATCTGTTTGTCCTGTGAGACATTTGAACATTGGAATTGTGTGGTCTAAAAGACCATGTAATCTGTTGATGTTCATCTCTATGGAAATCTATGGTGAAATGTCTGCACTAGGGTGATAAGAAAATGCTAAAGGAAAAACAGTGTGAAGGATCATCCAGGGAAGAAAGTGTGTGTAAGAAGTAAGCTGAGAGAAGACATATGTATTAGTGTATAACGTGGGATTCATGGTATGAAAACAGTCTAAGAACCAAAGAATAAACAGTAAGCTTGACTGGGGTGTCTTTGAAAAGAACAAAAATTACAGAATGACAGACACAGCTATTAGCAGCATTGTCCTTGCTAGAAGGATTCTTGGGCAGGCAGACATTTTAGAGAGACAATCCATATTTGGAAACACTTAAAAAGAGACATTCTTAAGTAATGACTGTCTCCTTTTCAAGAATGAGTTATTAACACTTAAATCATACAGTATTTCATGTGAGATGTCTAGAGTGGTACTCAAGTTTTGTCCTCTTCTCAGATGACAATTTGAGGTACAAAACAAGTCAGAATTTATTTCCAAGTTTGTACAGCTGACTGGCAAGGGTATCAAGACTGAAATTCCATTGCATTTGACATACTTTATATCTAGAATCTTTAATGATTATCATCTAAACAGAAGCTATAACCTTCACTTCCCTTTAACACCACATACATACTTCTGTATCTGTCATGTCCTCTATTTCTGTAACTCTTTAAGCTCACATGAGATATCAGTTCTTTGGACAACCCTGACTTTTCTCCTCAGTCTTGGCTACAAATACAAGCCATTTCTTTCTTATCAACACAACACTTGCCATCATCTTTGGTCTTTCACTTTTACAGAACCTTGAACCTATTATGTCAATATCAACCTTGTGATGTCTTGTTCTCTATATAGTACAAACTGGTTCTAATTCTGATTTTGCCAACTACTCCATTCTAGACTCCTAAGTCCTGGAAAGTACATACTTTTCTATTTTTGGCTAGTACTTGAAAAGCTTTCCTTAATTTTAAAATTTGCCTGGAGTACATTTCTTACCTGTTACTTCACAGAGATAGTGACACTCAGGCAGGACTAAAATGTCTGTTCATACACACTACCATTATGCCTATCATTAAAACAGCTTACACATTCTTCCTTTAATTTTCTAGCCCTCTTCTGTCTGATGTCAATCCATTTAACTCTCTTCTACTGCTTCATCCACCTAGCTGGGCAGTAATTACACTTTTTCCTATGTGTCTAAAGAACTTACACTCTAGCAGGGTACTCTTCTTTTCTTTTCTGTAAACAGTGCCTTTGATAAATCTCTTTGCCGCCTAGCAACTGTTTTTCTTCCAAATTATCTCTTCCATTCACTGACTAATGATTATCACTCACCAAGTAAATGTCAGGGTGGATACGTAGTTACTAAATTGATAGGCATTTGTATTAGTGGTTCTCAGATATTTCATTGATTCAAGTAAGGACAATCTAGTTGTGGATTCTAAGCTCAACATCTTAAATGTTCTAGGACAGTAAATTTATAATTAAAGCATGTAAGACATATTAAATCATTACAGTTTTGCTGGAATCAAAGAACTAATGTTTGGCAGATCTCAGATAATTATGATATACATTATTATGGCCTTAATATTGACACAATATAGAGCAAAGAGAAAAATATAACCCTTCCTATGCAAATGATTATATGAAGATCCATAGACAGGGATGACTCCAATAAGAGGGAAGGGTATAGAATGTATGCACAAATGTGCACTACTTATAGATTCTGGAAGCAGAAAATAGAAAAATGTAAGAGGTCATTTCTTTTGCAACTCAAAAATAAAAATTTATTCTAGAAGAAAATAGGTAAAGGAAGGCCTTTGGAAAATAAGCCAAATTCAGCCAAAGTAGAAATCCTTTTATAACGTTTCAAGATATGAAGCAATTACATCACAATGGAATGCATTAGACTGTAATGGAAACAGGGTCACCAAAGAGAAGATCTTCTGAAGGGTGAGTCAGAAAACAGACATGTTAAAATTTGGCTCTTGTATTTCTAGTTTATGAGAGCAATGATTGTTTGTGTTCTAAAACAAATGTTATTATACGTAAGAATTTTAAAGATATTTAAAATTTCTTCTCCACAGAAATCATGATTGCAGTGTCCCTAAACTATGAATATGGAAGTGACCTTTGCAGTCACTGATAAACCGGACATATACTTGAGAATTGATTCAAGGGAAGCAAATGATGGTCTAGTACTAGCCACCTGGAGTTCAAAAGAGACTTAGATTTGGCATGAGGTCGTAAAAGTTGTCTTAATCTTGTGTAGTAGGTACATGAGTTTTCCTTCCAAGGAAAAGCACAAAGGAAGAGAACAATCAAGAAAATCAAAGCTCATTCAAATGATTTTAGTTTTAATCTTACTGAGTACCACAGGCCTGATGACATTAATCCCCAGATGAACAGTATCACTTAATAAAATGGAATTCTATAAAGGCAAACATAGATGGGGTTGTTTTACAAGGAATTGGAATATCATGCACTTTCTGATTTTTCTGGTCTCTTCTTTATTTAAAAAGATTGCATGAATCAAAATAAAACTTCATTAGTTTTCTTTAAGTTACGACCTACTCTTTAAATAGCAGATAGGAATATTTTATAAATTATTCTCAAAGTAAGAAGACTTGCCATTTCATTTGCCTACTCAAAAGAGTAGGCAAGCAGAGTTTATCAGCTTGTGTGAATATCTTATAACATTGTTAAACACTTATTATATCACATCTACACTTTGGCTACTTCATATAACAACCTCAGTTTTGCATAACATAATTTATATGCTCATAAAACAGTTTAAAAATATTATAATTGTCAATGACTGATATGCATGATTTTGTATCACCTACTTCTTCTTAGGAGTTTGAAGATTCAGTCTAGAATTTTAAATTTAAGTCAAATATAGCTGCTAGTAGCTGACATTATTAAACAGAGATCTACTTAAAAATTGTTAATGTCTCTTACAAAGTATATTGTATTCATCTTTTTGGCAATCCAAGAATCTTATTCTTGGTCATTCAACCAGGAACTTTGAAATACCTCTGTGAATTATTTCTTTCTTCTGCCTCTCTACTCATCAAGTGATGCTTTGTTGAGACAATTGCCATCTTTGTAAGTTGTTCTAGAACAAATTTTTGAAGATTGGATAATTTGTGTAGCGTCTAATATTTGTCAAAATAAATTGATTTTAACTAACTTTATGTCCTTAGGTTGTTTATACACCTTGTGTCTAAAATTAAGCATAGTTGCCCAACTAGAGAAAAGAATAATCACCACACGTGCAAATAATGTCACTATCAAGAATCCAGGCAGAACAATTTTAGTTTCTTTTTCATATAGAGACTCTAAGGAGTAAATACATTAAATTTATCCTTTGGAAGTATTAAGGTAATCTTAACTTTGTTGTCAGATTTTAAATCAATTCTTAGTGCATAAATATAATTAATTATTCCTTGTTCGTGTCGGGAGGTCAGGAGTGTTTGCATACTGAGGATTGACTGCATCATTTATAGCAAGCAGTTCTGTACAATGATAAGTCATTAGGAGTCAGTTTAATCCCATGTCCATTCAGCACAGTAGTGGCAGTCGGTTCGCCCACTAGAACTGATGGCTGGGCTAGTCACAGCCTTTTAGCCTATCTTATTCTGATTGTGACTCTATGTAACCACTGCACTAAGAAGACCAGCTTTCTTCTCTGTTAACTCTTGTCCCCTAAACAATGAAGACTCCCTTGTAGAAATCCCCAGATTTTCCTTGAGGCTGTTAAATAATTTCCCACCATTGTCATTCTCAGAGTCACACTGCAGGGTTCTAATCAGGCCACTTCTCACTTTGTCTACTGAGAAACCATCTCTCATCCATTTGTCTTGTGTCCTATTAGCACGACTATCTGAAATAATCTTTCTAAAGTAAAAGTCACTTCCCAGTGTCAAGCCTTTTAGTGCCTTGTCATATTGTCAGGCAGCCTAGGCCATTCTCTGAGTCCTCAAGACTTAAATCTGTCTCTACTTTTAGCTTCATACTTACTTGATGTCCAGCAATTGGTTCACATTTCAGAATCAAAACTGTACCCTTCGGAGAGCCTCAAAGTCTTGCTTCGACCTTCTTTCTCTAGTTTGCTTAATCTTTTGTCCTCTAGTCATAAAAAAAACAAACAAACCAAAAAAAAATAACAACAACAACCAAGAAATTACGCAGACATCATCTGCATCATAGGCACTCACTATTGTAAGCCATAGACACTTGCTAATTCCTGTTGATGCAGTCCCCTCATTCAAGTATTCTACTTTATTGTTACTACCCTATTATTTAAGGCTATGTCTGCCATTGTTCTAAGACATTACTATAATTGGCATGTTTTAATATTTCCCACCTACTTTTTTCTATCCTGGAGATTTCCCTTTTCTCCAGTGAAGCTACCATCATGATGTCCATTTTTCAAATTACTCATCACCTTCCTACCTTCCATGGACCAATTTAAGCTTTCTACCATTGTTTACAGGATGTTTCCAGTTAAAGTCCTGCCTGGTCTTCACAGTGGGTATGTTGTGCAATCCCCATAGAATCCAAAATTCCCTGTCCCTGGCCATCCTGGCACAAGTGTCTACCCACATTCACTTTTTCCACTGATTCCTCTTGTGAACTATTTGCTTATCTTTTTTATCTGTAGAGGAGATGGAAGATTTCTCATCTCAACACCCACCTCTTCATCAGCCCTCTTCTCTATGCATTAATGGGGCAGTGTCTCCTACAGCTGTGCCTGCTTAACAACTGCTGCTGCTTAATATCACTTGTATGGAGAATGGCTCCTTAGAGTCAAACCTTTGCTGCTATCTTCCTCCATCCCACATCTGTACATGTTGCCAGTATTTTCTTTTCTAAAGAAGATACTCAATTTGTACTTTGAGCATTGCATTGTTTTCCTCTGGGTATAAGCCTCTAATATTAGTGGATTTCTTACAGAATTTTCACCTTCCAAACCAGAAGACTTCTGCATGTCTGAATAAGAGCTTGAAGGGCCCCTGCAGGGTTTGGCTACCACAATTTTCCATTTTGCCAGAAAACCACATGTTTCAAATAGAAAATGCACGTCCGATCTGGATGCCAGAGAGAAAAGGCACAAGGAGAAACCCCAGCCAACTCCCAGCTGCAAGGCCGCAGGAGTGAAAAATACATTATTGTCTGGATCCATTGAGATTTGGGGGATATTCAACAGTGCAGGAAAAAAAAAACAGGAAAAGTTGACACAAACAGGTAATCATATTTGCAGACTCGAATGCAGTGTCCAACTGGTATTTCAGCTTGCATCCAATACTCATTACTAGATAGGATTAGTTTCTTTCCACAGAAAATTAAAAGGAATGGAGGCGTAGGGAAGGAAGGATAAAGGAGGAGGAGGGAGAGGAAGGAAGGGGTTGAGAAAGGAAGGGAGAGATTGAGGAAGGATTACTAAGGGAGGAAAAATGTTCCTACCTCTACTTAGGTGTAGAAGAAAGATAAGCTCGATTTTTGTTTTTTATTTCAGGATTCCCATCAGTTTCAGCAAATACATAGCTAAGAAAATAATAAACATTAAAACCACTCTAAATTGCACTTAACATGTCATCTATGTCTCTGTTGCCTACCGACTGTTTATAATGAACTTCGCAAAGTGTTCTCTTTCCCATTTTCACTTCTTTAGCCTTAGTGACCCTTAAACTTTTTGATTTTGCATTTCTTTTCTTTTTTGTTAAAACTTTTAATTAAAATATAATTATATCATTTCTCTCCCTTCCCTTTTCTCCATCCACTCCCTCCCATGTCCTTGCCCTCCAAATTGTCCTGTATCACCTCTACTCTACTTCTCACATTGATGGCCTTTTAGTCTTTGATTGTTATTTTACATATATGTGAATGTGTGAAGTTGATGATTCTCTTTAGTGTGACTGATGTGTATATTAATGATTTAAGGCTCAATCCTACTTTGTGTTATGTTGTCACCAAAACAATGCACCTACACACTCTTTCATGCAATTCTTGATATACATGTTTGCACAGTTAGCATTCATAGTTTATGTTCCTACCTAACTGTAGGACCTGTTGCAGGTAGCCTCCATATTTAAAATTGCCTGAGCTTGAGACCCTTTCCCTCTTACTGGGTTGCCTGGTCCAGCCTCGCTATGAGGGTTTGTGCCCAGTGTTATTGTATCTTGTATAAGCAGTGTTAGGTAGTGAGAGGCCTACTTCTTATTGTTTTATTTTTTGAAGGGAAACAGAAGACAGATCTAAGGAGAGGGAAAGAAGGTGGGTGTAATGTATGAGAGAAGAATAAAAGTTTAAGAAATAAAGAAAGTTTATGGCATGTGTTGACATCACCGATCATTTGTTTCCTCTTAGGCCCATTCCCGATCACTCTGCTTAAATATTGCTCCTTCACAAATTAATATTTAAGTAACTGAATATTTATTGCATCCACTTGAAGTTTCGAGATACACTTGAAATGTAACATCCTTAAGGCAAATCACATAAATTCCTTCCCCACAAATTAAAAAAAAAAATGTGTTACTGTGAGTCCAATCTCATCTTCAAAGAGGAGGAAGAGAAGGCTCTGTGTTTGTGTCTGGTGTCTCTCTTCCAGCATATTTGTGAGATTTGTCTACATGGTATCAATGCTTTGACTTCTTAAACTGATAAGCAGTAATTCATTGTTTAAATAAGCCAAATGTTGGCTATAATATGTAAAGCCTTATCAAATTCTCATACAGCTTTGTGGATTTATGTTTTCATTACTCTTATATAGATGTGTAGCAACGGGATTTCTTCATGAGACCTGAATAAATTCAACTACGTTGGAAAAGGTTAAAACGTCTCAAAGCAGTTGTCAGTGTTTGGAATTTTAACCTACTTAGAAGCTAATAAATTTGTCTATTAATGTTTTATGGCTGCAGGAAGAAGGTCTGGGATTCCTAGTTCAGGGGAAATGATTTTATCATTTCAGTAGAGGAAGCTGCATGACCTCTATGCTTGTGCTGTTTTATGATATTGCTAGAGTCTAAAAGGAAAGCAGAGGCCTAGGGGATGTTGAACATTATAAATAGTACCTGGTTCTCGGGATCCTATTTTAGTGTACATGGTAAGCACGTTTTTAATGAAAGTATTTCCTCCCACCTCAGGGATGCTAGTCAGTAATATCACCCTGGGAAATAGTCCAGAAGGAGGTCAAGAGACTTGCACACATGGAAAAACCAGAAGTACCTTGAAGCAGGAAATACTCAGAAAAGACTAATTTCCACAGCTCATAATTTGTACTCCCATCGCTTATTTGGAAAAAAAAAAACCAAAAAATAGAAAGCCTTAACGTCAACCATTCTGATATGCTGGCCCTACTTTTAAAGTTCTCAATGCATAATGAAAACAAGTCTTTTATCTTACTTCTCATCTTCTGTGTTTTGTTGTTGTTGTTGTTTTGTTTTGTTTTATTTGCAATGTGTATGCTCATGAATTTTTTTGTTGTTTTTGAAATTATAACTTAATCATTTCCCCTTTTCTTTTCTGTGTTCAATCCCTCCCATATATTTTTCCATGTTCTATTTTAAATTCATGGCCTCTTTTTCCATGTTATTGCAAGTATGTGTGAGTGTGTATGTGTGTGTGTGTGTGTGTGTGTGTGTGTGTGTGTCCTGTTAAGTCCAAATAATGTCATTGTATATATGTTTTCAGAATTTATTGAATAGCTACTTTTGTCCTCTTCCATTCCAGTGGTTTTTATGTAGTGTATGCATAGTCATGCATATTGTAACCATTTTCCAGTTTATCATTCTCACTCTGCTTTGGAATCTTTGAATATAGAGGATCTTAATGACTATTTCACTTTATGCTTAGTTTTTCTGCCCTAGGAAATCATGCCTGTAGAAAGAGTTTTTCATTTCTCATTAATTAAGAATTCTTTGATTATTTAATAGATAATTCATTATAATTACTTTCTCCTCCCATTATTTCAAACCTATCTTTCATTACTATCAATTTGTTCACCTGTAATTCTTATTTAAAGGTATACAACTTTTTGTCTTATTTTGTGGCCCACTGGGATTAACCAAAGCCATCAGTGTGGTCAGTGATTTGGAGTTATTCAGTAGGATCTAGAGTCATCTGTGTGGTCACTGATTTGGAGTTAGTCAGTAGGATCTAGAGTCATCTGTGTAGTCACTGATTTGGAGTTATTCACAAGGGTCTAGAGCATTCTCGCATTCTTCTATTTCTTACTAAAGAACTTATCCTTTTCCTGTTCTTTCCTTTGTGCATTGGAGTTATCTTTCACCTTTGAATTATTTTGTACCAATAATCAAAGAGCTAAATATCCCATTCCATCTACATAAAAGCATGTCTATAATCAGGTAACACTTTATAGATGCACTGTATTTATAATAATAATAGCTATTATTATTATATCATTGTTTATTATTGTTATGAGTTACTATTGCTATATATTATTTTATTATAATAATTGTTTATAGAAGGAAGATTAGTTTTAGAGCAATTGTTTTGCTGTAGCTAACATGTGATCTATTTAATCACAAATTGATAAAATATTTTATCTTTACTAAATTGGACATTGATATAAGTTCTCTTTCTGCTCTTCCCACTGAAGTTTGATATCTAAATCCTCTCAACTGGGGTTGTTTAAGTAAGATCTTGTCTCATAGCATACTGGGTAAATGATGTTTGTGGACAGCCAGGACTGGACCCCATTTGAATCATTGCAGTGTCTCTCCAGCTTTCCTAGAGTACTTTCTAGTGATCACCAAGATTCTGTTAATGAACGCCAGTAATACCAACATTACAGTATGGGAAAAGACACAGGGAGATGCCCCGATTAGCAGTCTTATATAGAATACTAGCTATCAGTATATGCCATCATATGAGCTTCAAGAGTAGCTTGTCTGCCATGTAAGAAGAAAATTGGCCTCTGGCATGTCATAATATATTTGACTCTGGGGTCCACAGATAAATTTGATGCTGGGGGAGAATGGCAGAATTGCTATTAGCAGCTATCAGGTTGAAGTGGTTCTCAAATGGTAGATTCTATAGTTAGTTCTCATTGCTTTTTCTCACCAGCGCTTAACACAGTACCTCACTGGTGAGATTGGGACTACACAGTGTGCTCCAGAAGAGTCTATCTCTGATATTACACCCACCAGGGTTCAGTTCCAGGTATTCATTCTATATTATTTTTGCTGCTGCTGTCATTCAATATTGTCGTTTCCAAACTCAGAGGAAGGCCTACCAAGAATGATTTTCCTTGTGGTGGGGTAGTGGAAATTGTGTGTGTGTGTGTGTGTGTGTGTGTGTGTGTGTGTGTATCTCACATGTGTGTAGTATGCAGGCTCACTATATACACAAATATGTGTGTGCATGTGTTCTCTCCTTGTCTTTCTGTTTAGAGCAATTTGAAATATATGGAAAATTAGATTCTACATAGCCTGGGAAACTTGCCTACTAGTTATACAAACAAACTACAGTTCTTTTGTAGTTTTACAAAACAAATACACACACACACACACACACACACACACACACAGATACACACACACACACACACACATGCCAGATCTGATTGGCCTATCAGCATGTGGGGCAATTGGCTTTATCATTGATTGAAATGCAGAGTGAGAAGCCCACTGTGGGCAGTGTCATCCCTAGGCAGATTGCTGTGAACTCTGTATAAGAAACCTATCTATGCACAATTCTTTCCATGAGTCAGAAAAGACCATCCCTCTTTATGTGCCTGCTTGAGCTTCTTCTTGCCTTGACTTTCCTTAAGAATAGATTGCAGCTCCTAAGCTGAAATACCCTTACCTCCCTAAGGAGATTTTAGTAAGCGTTTTTTATCACAGCAACAGAATGAAACTAGAATACCTTTTAAAACCAGCTTCCCCAAAAGAATTAATTTAACTACAAAGCAAACCATTGCCCATATAGTTCAAAAATGCTCTTGCATTGCAAAGGGATATAGATCCCATTAGTGTACAGAGGTTCACTAAAAGTGCTATTGAATCAAAGATTCTTAGGGGAAAAATAAAGAAGAGGACAAAGGACAATTCCACATACATCAAACACAATTTTCTACTCAGAACCTTATCTAATCAGTCTCATTTAGAAATGCACACCTAGTCAACTGCATTTGCAAATCACAATTTTCCCCCCTTAGAATAATATAGAGTGTAGAAATGCTTTCCTTCGCAGGAAAGCCTTTGATTCATTTTGCTGAGTTTTAGAAAATGTGGCTTAGGAGCCACCTTGCATAGAAACACCAACCTATAGAATGCACAAATTTAGCAGCAAATTTGCAGGTATAGCAATTTTGATACTGCCACCTACAATTCCCATTTGCTTCATCCACACAGTTATACTCATACCATCAATGCACCACATTTACAGCAGCTGACAGTTTACAGCAGACACCTCACAGTCTGCATATTCCCCCATTAGCTTCCTGAGATGTTTTGAGAAAGAACCTAACCCAGGGTCTCTTGGCATACAAAAAAAGAGGGCAGAGAAAGAAATGATTATGCTACTTCACTTATGATTTGTTCCTCTCCACTCTCTCTGCAACTTTTGCAGGTTACCAAGTAGTGAAAACAGAAGGACTCCCTCAAAGAAAGAAAACACAAAGTCAGTCAAAATGGAAATACTCATTCAACTTGTTTCAGAGCATGATAAAATTAGTCTCAATCTAGTCTGAAAGGAGGAACCTAAAATTCTTCAGGAAAATTCTACACATAATATCCATCAGCTTCAGAACCAGTGGGAAAGCTCCACTTCCTGTTTCATGTGCCTGGGTCTCTCAGGAACTGAGTTTATCCCAGTGAGTGATATCCTGTGCCTGTGGCATTCTAGTCATGTCAGTGTTTAGTTATGAGTTTGGATTTGATTTCTGAAAGGAATTCTCAACACCTTAGCCCGATTACACTAGATATTCTCTGCTGCTTTTGGAATGTGTCAATATCAGTGATAATAGGATAAAATCTCTAGGTTTAAGCAATTATGGACTAGAAAAAAAGACAGGAAAGAAGAGGTAAGAAAAGACAGAGGGAAGGAAAGAAAGAAACAAAGCTTTGACAGCTATCAGAGAATAATACAACAGAAAAAATAAAAGCTCAGAAAATTTACCAAGAATGGTGGAATAAATATGCCACGATACACAGGATGAGATGAATTGATAAGTGAAATCAAGCAAAAAAGGTGGAATATTCTGAGAGACATTGTGGAAAACACTGAGCATAGTAGAAATCAGTTATAAAATAGGCTGCGAATCTCTAGAAAGCAGCCAAGTAGAAAACAGAGCAGTAGGCCACAGTATATCAGTAAGTGTCAACTTAGTTTATTGCACAAACTGGATATTAGTACATTAAATATGATGCTAATCATTTTAACTTTAGAATAATATGAACAAACCATAATCATCCCAGAAAACAATACTTAGTTCCCACTAGACACCTAATGAATGTGGGCAAGCCGTGGTCACTCTAGGAGTGATGTAGCATGAGGATGAGCTTTGGAGTCTGTTCCCCACGGCTGTGAAGTCTGCTCCCCAGGGCTGTGTTGACTACACTTTCTATCATGTGCTCACTTCCTATGACTTTCTCCTCATTCCACAGAATTTATATATTTATAAATATATAAATTCTTCCTGAATATGTGTTATATGATTACAGTTTGGAAAAATAGATTTCAGAGTTGAAATAAGTGACATATTTTAATAGAAAAATTAAAGCAGGCCAGGAGCATTAAATAGATGGCCTACATGTTTATGCATTTCTCAATGGGCAAGAGTTTGTAAATATGCATAAATTCAAAGTCTCATAGATCCACGTAATTTCTCTCTTTGACAATACTCATGGTCTAGTCAAAAAGTCTACCTTTTCATGCTGTAAAATGAGAGATGATAGTAGGTGTGAGAGAGAGTTCAAAAGTCTTGTAAAATATGCTTTATACAGTATATTTGACATACAGTATGCATTGACAAGAAAGGACAGTATAAACTGGAGAGATGGCTCTTTGATTCACAGAACTCATTGCTCTTCTAAAGGACCTGAGTTTGGTTTCCAGCATACACATAAAGAAAATAAACAACCACAAGTGACTCTAGCTCTGAGGGATGTGATGCTCTCTCCTGCTTCTCTGTAACACATTAGACATGTAGGTACACGTGCATATAAATCAATATGAATAAAAATAAATCATAAAACCAAGTATTTTCAGTAAAAACAAGTATAGAAAGTAACCCAGAGAATGGAGTAGATTTTCAAATCTAGTTTACTAAGAGAATATTATTTAAAAATGTTGAATTTCGCCTCTATATTTGCTGTATTCTGGCTGTGTCTCTCAGGAGCGATCTACATCCGGCTCCTGTCGGTCTGCGAATGCCAGCAGCAAACCACTGAACTGAGAATAGGTCCCCTATTGAAGGAATCAGAGAAAGAACTGGAAGAGCTTGAAGGGGCTCGAGACCCCAAAAGTACAACAATGCCAAGCAACCAGAGCTTCCAGGGACTAAGCCACTACCTAAAGACTATACATGGACTGACCCTGGACTCTGACCCCATAGGTAGCAATGAATATCCTAGTAAGAGCACCAGTGGAAGGGGAAGCCCTGGGTCCTGCTAAGACTGAACCCCCAGTGAACTAGTCTATGGGGGGAGGGCGGCAATGGGGGGAGGGTTGGGAGGGGAACACCCATAAGGAAGGGGAGGGGGAGGGGGATGTTTGCCCGGAAACCGGGAAAGGGAATAACACTCGAAATGTATATAAGAAATACTCAAGTTAATAAAAAAAAAAAATAAAAAAAATGTTGAATTTCAAATTGGTTTATGGAAATCAGGCACATCATTTTAGGTCCTATGAAATGGGCATTGTTAAGAAGCATTTGTGGAGTGTAGGAACCATCCAAAAGCTACATCTCAGTATAATTATGGGCTGGAATCAAAACTAGCCTACATTTTCAGGAAATGCAAGCCAAATTATTGGTAAACATGACCCTGATGGAAAGTAAACATGAGGTCTTCCATCAGCCTTTTAAGAAGAAACTATTAAAAAGCCAAGCTCACATTTGTTGTCTTTATGTGCCACGTTAGTTTCTTCCGGTGTATTATAACAGAATAAGTGCCATAGCATATTTATAGGATTTATTCCAGGTCACAGTTCAGGAAGTATAGTCTATCAGAATGGGGTAAGCCTGGTATGCAGAAAAATTGATGGCTCCTAGAAGTAGCAGCAGGAGGGTGAAGCTTCTTCCTCACACCTGTTTAGACCAACCCATAAGGACAGGTAAAGCCTTGAACTAGGGATGGACAGAACCTTTAAAAATCATTGAACAAAGACCCCCCTTCTAGTTAGGTAATGACTCCTCATTTGCAGGCGCATCTAACCTACAGCTCCTAGGCTGAGTGTGGCAGGTAACAGCTATGAATGTAATAGAAAACAAAACTCATGAACCTCTTTTAAAATTATGACTTTATTTTTTCATAACTTCACTGCAATGTCCTAAAGTGTAAGCCACATAGTTGGCAGTGCCGAAGGCTGGAATCTCTGCTCCTATAAGCTTCCACAACCTATGAAAAAAATGCCACCCACAGAAAACCAAGCATTCAGAACTATGAGACTGGTGTCTAACACGCTCAAACACAATGCATGAGAAAAATGCATAAATCTATAGCAGACCAAAGAACAAAGCAACGTTTAAAGATAATTTAATGTGAAAAAATACTCTGGATCCTCTTAGGGGAATTTTTACAAGCGTTAAAGAAATAAAAGAATCCCTCTAGAGAATTTTGCAATGAAAATTGACACTGTGAAGAATTAAAAAGAGAAACATAAGCAATACGGAAGAAGTTACAAAAAAAAAAAAAAAAGAAAGAAAACCATCAGAGATAAAAATCATTTAAGGAATCATGAACTAACTCAGAGTGAAATATAGACACATACAACTATATTAATATATAATGTTATATATTATATTACACATGTGTTTAATGAGAAAATGTTCATGATGTGATAATGAAAAAAGAAAACACAAATACCTAACAATTTCAGATGTAAAAGAATGAATACAATTGGCTCAGCTGCAGGTAAACTGAAGTGGAAGCTGAGATCCTCAGGAAACAGGACTGAACAAATTATCTAGACTACATGCACAAAAAGAAAGGAGAATTCTTTTACAAAATAACAGTGTCGAAAACTAACAAAGTCATCCAAATTATTAAAAATAGATAGGAAAGGATTTTAACAGTCTCTTTTTACAGTTACTGAGGAATTACAGAGGGCAACTATGTCCTACAAATGTGAACTGAGACTGGACAAAAGCAAATTTAAGATGGAGATGCTAGATATAGAGGGGGAAGCTGAGAGCAGATCAAAAGGTATATGTGATCCTGTGCTTTAGGATCAGAGAGAAAGATGACACCTAGGAGATTCCACACAGAATGTTAAACAATAAGTGAAAGTGGATACCATTCATCAATTCAGAATCTGGTATAATGACACTCATGTCCTTGATAAAACTGTAGAGACAGACAGCATAAAACGTAGGTCATAGATGCAGAAACAGGCAGATAAAAATCTAGGGGAATTCTATACTAAATCTCTTGTTCTCATTGTTTTTAAATTTACTGTAAAAATTATTTGGAACTGTTTTACTTTCAATTTTTACTAGGTAAGTGGAAATAGCCCTAATGCTTTTCCTTTCTACTGAATTTCTCTGAAACATCTAAATTTATTCTCATTTACTCATTCTCATTCCTCCTTACTTTCCTGAAGGTCACTTTAGTGATTTGAATTAGAATGGCTCTTATAGAGTCTTGAACTTGAGTACTTGGTGACAAGTGGGTGGAATTACTGGGAAAGGATTAAGCACTTAAAGAAATGTTCAATCTCCTTAGTCATCAGGGGATAAAAAGGACCCTGAGATTCCACCTCATACCTTAGTCAGAATGGCTAAGATCAAAAGTACAGGTGACAGCAGATGTTGGGGAGGATGTGGAGAAAGAGAACACTTCTCCTCCCCCATTGCTGGCGGGATTGCAAGCAGGTAAAACCATTCTGGAAATCAGTCTGGCAGTTCCTGAGAAAATTGGAAATAGTCTACCTGAGGACCCAGCTATACCAGTCCTGGGCATATACCCAAAAGATGCTCTAACATATAACAAGGACACATGCTCCACGATGCTCATAGCAACTTTATTTATAATAGCCAGAAACTGGGAACAACCCACATGTCCCTCAACAGAAGAAAATGGACACCAAAAATGTAATACATTTGCACTATGGAGTACTACTCAGCGATTAAAAACAATGACTTAATGAAATTCATAGGCAAATGGATGGAACTAGAAAATATCATCCTGAGTGAGGTAACCTAGACACGGAAGAACACACATGGTATGCACTCACTGACAAGTGGATGTTATTAGCCCAGAAGCTCGCAATGCCCATGATACAACACACAGACCATATGGAGCATAGATGGAAGACCAGAGTGTGGATGCTTCAGTCCTGCATTGAGGGAGGAACAAGAGGATTGTAGCAGGTGGCAGGAGATGGGAACCTGGGAGAGAGAAAAAAGGAAGAGGAAATAAGGGTGGCAGTATCAGGAACTGCAGGAGATATGAAAGAAATACAGGGAAATGGAACAAAAATATGTAGCAGAGGGGATGGGGAACTAGGGATAGCCACTGGAGGGTTCCAGACACCAGGGAAACATGAGGCTCGCAGGACACTTTTGAACTTTAGCAGAAATTTGCAGAGAAGGGGGAGACAGAACCTGTTGAGACCACCTTTAATAGGCATGGGTCCTGTTTGAGAGATGGGACTACCCAACAATCTCAAAGTTTTTAACCCAGAAATGTTCCTGTCCAAAGGAAGAACAGGGGCAAAACATGGAACATATACTTGAAGGAAGGACCAACCAACAACTGCCCCACCTGGGGATCCATCATGTCTGCAGACACCAAACCCAACACTGTTGTCATGGTCAAGAGGTGCTTCTTGGGGGAATCCAAGGCTCCAGATACATATGTAGCAGAGAATGGCCTTGCCTGACAGCAAAGGGTGGGAAGGCCCTTGGCCCAGTAAGGTTTGTTGTCCCAGCTGAAGGGGATGCTGGTTCATGGTTCAGGTGAGTGTGGTTCAGGTGGGGGAACACTCATACAGGCAAAGGGGAGGGTGAGGGCAGATGTAGGATGGGGGTTGTTCAGTGGAAGGGTAATTGGGAAGTGGGATATCATTTGAGATGTAGATGAATGGAATGATTGATTAAAAGAAGTGTGGCCTTATTGGAGAATGCCTGTCACTGGGGGTAGGCTTTGAGATTCCTAAAGATTGTGGGTCCCCTGTTTCTTCCTCTTTCCCACCACCACCTGCTTTTATGTTTAGATACAAGCTCTTAGCTGTTTCTGTCTCCATTCCTTCCCTTCATTATCATGGATGCTAATTCTCTGAAACCCTAAGCACAATTAAATGCTTACATTTATAACTTGCCTTGGCTATTAAATTTTATCACACAGGGGTTGGGGGGAGGCAAACATAAACTGGAGGCATGGCATGAGCTTTTGAAGGCTCAAAACCACAACCTCAATGATACACCTCCTGCAACAAGACCACATGAATGCCAGCAAGGCCATACCCTCCAATTCTTAAAAAGTTCCATTAACTGAGGACTAAGAATTCCAGTGTATTTACACTATTGGGGTCATCCTAATTCACACTTCCACAATCACCATAAATTTGCACCAATGGTGTGGCTTACACAATAGGAAATCACTCTCTGACCATTACAGAGTCTGAAGTGAGATATCAAGGCTTCATGGGATGGGTTCTTTCTAAAGAGTTTGTTGAGAACTGCTTCCTCATTTCTGGCTTACTAGCAGATTGGCTTGTAGACTCCTCAGTCAGCTCCAGCTTCTGTCCACCCCTGGACTTCCTTCTGTGTTCAAGGTCTACTTAAAAGGGTACAATCAAATGATCCCTGCCAAAATTAAAGAGACCTCAACTTCATTTGATCATATATAGAAAATCCCCATTTTCGAACACGGTCACATGTATGGAATTGGAATATTAACTCATGAGGTCATCTTGTGGGTGATAATTCAAAATATAAAAGTAAGATAATATAAATACTATTCTTTATGATACCTCCTCCATTCTTTCTAGAGATGTGGGTCACAGAAGGGTGGAAGTCATAAAAAACCATCCTACCACAGGCTTCTTGCTCACTGTAGGGAAGAAACTTGTGAAGGGATTTTAAAGCAGAAGTTAGTGTTTGGATTTTTTTTTCTGGTATGTGGAACCATAATGCATACATTATAATGATAAGTAAATTTTATATGTAATTTTGTGTCTCCACAGCTCTTTTTGTTACATGGTAGTGAAGAGGCATTTTGGGTGTAAAATTAACCATAAGGTGGTTCTTCTCAGAGGAGGTTATGGAGGAATGCATTTCGTACTGCATACTTACTCACTTTACAGGTTACACAAATAGAAGACCGTCGAATTAGTTTAGGAGTCAAAGTGGTGTCTGGATGTGCTGATGCTATGAAAGAACCAGTTGACAGTTTGGAGTAGAGTTTTAAATATTAATTTATTAAATTAAAAATCATTCTAACTTGCCTATGTAATAACCCATTGAAAACAACGAGATCTCAGTAAAAATCGTTGACTTCTAACCACTTTCACTGACAGAGCACATTCTGTACGGAGGAGGTGGGGAGAGACAGGAAGTGGGAAAATGAAAGGCCAGGGCATCTCACTGAGGTATGGCAAATCCTATTAGACCAGGTAATTTTCTTGCCTGGAAACAGGACAGGGCCCCTATTGTCTTGTCTCCTTTTGCAGAACTCTTTCATTCATCTTCCATGTTTATTTCATTTGTGGGATATTCTATTCCCCTTTCTACATTTGCTATGCTGCTTTACTCTGCCCTTGACTTTACTTTTAAGTTCTTATAAGGGGCATACTAAATATTTTTTTAAATTATTGTCATATTTTCTCTTTGGATACTGAAAGCAATCTTTTGCTTCTCTTATGAATGGTTAGTTACCATCACTGTGACAAGTCTCTTACTAAAATTTTAGATGTGTCCCACCCACTCCAGACAAGTTTGTTCTTTTGAAATTTGACTGCCAACGAACTTTGGCATGAAGTTTATTCTCCTTGTTTCATAAACCATTTAATCTGGAATGCATACACATCCACCTAAAGCTTGAAGGAAATAGCTGTCTTTGGCTTAGGGTCAAGCATCCCAGATTTCTTTTAAACTACTGACAGGTTAAAGGCATAGACTTCATTGTTAAGCATTTATTATTTATTCTATGATATTTTCTATGTCTACAGTTTATAAGAGAACTTTATACCACTACTCTCATATATAACAATGATAGTCCTGGAGTGTTGCCTTAACTGATGTAATCTAAGAACCGTGGCATCAGGGTTGGAAAGAGAGGTCCATGTTGCCTGAGGATTTGTCCCAAATCACCCTAACTTTCTTGATGCCAGCTCTAAAACATTACCTCTGAGAACATTCAAATTAATCACCAGGCAAGAGGGCTACTCAGTGTCTTCCTGGAAATACCAGTCCTCTGACTACATTTCTCCAGAACATTGAGCTTGTTTGCACTGTTTGTACATTTAGGAGCTCCCTGATGCCCGAAGAACGGATATGGTCGCCACATCTTGCAGAGCGACTTATCTGTTATCTTATCTAGTGTCATATATTTTTATTTCATTTGCTTTACTCTTTCCTTTAAAAAACTACTTGACTCATATCATAACCATCAAAACTGCTGTTACAATGTTAAGTGACCCTAGCAAATGAATACTAACTCACTTGGTGGGAAAATCTTACTAAAATCCAACGAGTTCATAACACATAAAAGAAGAGGGAAAATAAAAGGTTAGGGGCAGTAGAAGGAGCGAAGAGAGATATAGTCTGAGACCATCAGAAGTATAAAAGTCATGCAATGAGTGTCCTTCTAAAGAACTTGAAAATGAAAATATACTTTGTAACAATCTTATGGCTTAGATATAAAGATCATGATGTCAAGGCCATGGAAGATCATATCCAGACATATAGGGAGTTCCAGGTAATATAGGATAAGAGACTGTCTTAATGTGGTTGGAGTGGTAAATGAAAAGAAATATAAACACTCCCATCAGCTTCTCATGCAGCAGGCATAGGAAATTAAGTTTGATGACTCAATTCTCTTGGCATAGATGCATTTGACTAAATGTTTGAGAAAACATTTCACTTTTTCTCAGTTGTCAAGATGGCAGAGGTTCACAGGCGTTCAGGAATTGTATTCCAATGTGAGAAGCCTGGCTATGAGGCAGAGACATGAATGGTTTAAGAGTCTTGTCAATTACACAAGTGATTTGATACTGGGGGAATTTTCCATCAAGACTACTACTATTCACATTGAATTACCTTTACATATACAGACACTTTATGAATCAGTTGTCTCTGCTTGAATTTCAAGAGCATTAGCCATGGGTTCTGAAATGGCTAATATATATTTTTAGTTAACTTCCAACCTGGCATGGTAGAAGACTTTCTAAGCAACTTCATTTTGATGAGGCTGCTATTGAAATCCTAAAGAGCTTTTTTTTTTTCTTTCACAAAGTAACAGTGTGTTATGCTTAAGTCTCTGTATTTTCATAATGAGAAAAACAAAAGATAAAATCTCATTGATTTCCTCCTAATTTCAAAGAGCTTTAATCCTGAATTCAGGCTTAATTTAATTATTTAAGTATTTCTATGAAGAACGTAATCTGGTTAATATTTGTTCCATTGATTCTTAAACCTTAAAAGATCATTGAGTAGGGGTGCTTTTACTTTTTCACGCAATAATAACAAAACATGAACAGGTGACAATTGTAAAACCTCAACACTTTACAGCAACAAGGCAAGAAAGAAAAGAAGAAAATCACACATGTTCCCACCAAAACAAATCTAGTGATTAAAAAAAAAATCTCCAATGGTTCTTCTGTTGTGAAAAGTTCTTTGAGAGGCAAAGTGGCCACAACCATTTAGTTTTCTAACTTATTAAGCAGGCTCAGAGTGAACTGAGAGTTTCAATTCCAGGTTATGACTATAATTACCATCTTCAAAAATCCCTGTTGCCATTCCTTAAGTAGTTATAATACTTAATTGATGCTACAGAATGTCTATAGAGAGGGTAGTGCTATACATAATTATAAGTACACACAAATGAACACTGAAGTATTTTTAACAATGGGATAGACTATCAAAAATTGCATTTTAATTTAAGCTTTGACTTTAGTCTCCTCAGTGAATAAATATACATCTCTCCCTTTACCACTGAATGAGGACATTAAGCTAAATAAATGAACTGTGAAGTTAGTAAGGCAAAAACACTTCAGACGGTAGCACCAGTGGATAAATCTAATGTGAATCATTAACAAATAACACTTTTTATTTTCTAACACTATTTTATTTTCTATTTGTATGGGGTTGAATAGGTGCAAAGAACACAGGCAGCGACACAATTCAGCTCACTGGGCCAACATTTTTCTCTTTCATGTGCTGTAGCAGCGCTGGGATCTGGGTAGCCTTTGCCCCAGCTCTCTACTCCTGCAACATTGCTTCAGAGAGAGCACTTATCTCTTTGACCACCATGGAAACTTCTAACTGAGGAACTTCAAAGAAACTAGAGTCTTTCTTTGTCAATCTCTTTGAAGGTTACCACCTTCCTGGTTAGCTTTTACAGGAAGTCCAAGATATTAGGAAAATTGTAATAAAGAAAGTTTGCACATTGAAATTTCACTTGCTTGTAATTTAGTTCTGGGTAAGAAAAATCTGAAATGCTAGGAAGAAATTTCCTGCATGTTATTAAGGTGGTTTATATTTTTAAAAAAATCTACAGAAAAACTTGAAATATTGAAGCAAAGATAATGTTTTGCCTGTAAAATATTAACAATGTAAGTGAAATTATCAAAATTATTTAAAATATTTCTTATACTGTATATTTCAAAGTGTTTAATGGCTTATTATGTTACCCATCCTAATACAGAATAAATCAACATTCTTCCTTGTTTTAGGTTATTATCATAGCCCTCTCTAGAGGTTTAAATGATAAGTGTTCTTATAGTCCTGGATCGTTGAATACCTGATTTCCAGTTGGAAGCAATACTTTGGATTTGTTCAGAAGCTATAGCTTGAGAGAATAAGTTTATCACTGGGACCTTCTTTAAGAAAAACTCAAAGGATTTCTAGTTTGTTTTTTTGTGCTTCATGATTCAGCTCAAGATGACAGTCCTCTACATCATGCTACAGTCTTCTTGCCTGTTACTTCCCCACCATGATGGTATCTTATCCGTATAGAACCACCACAACAAATGAACTCTTCTTTCTATAATTTGCCTTGGTTAGAGTGCTTTATCTTATTCCCTGTAGTAAATATCCTTTCTTATAATTGAAAATATTTATTTTTTTGTGTGGGGAATAAAGTAAATGCTTGATTATTACTGTGAGATTTCATTCAGTAATTAACTAGATAGGACAGCTGAACATTTTAGGTCTTTAGGCATTGGATTACAGTTGAAGGAAAATCATATAAACTGACATTAGAGATGTAAATTCAAGTCTTTACCAAACATGCAAGATTGGTAACTGTGGGGGATTAGCTTGGGAAACAAACAAAAATCTGGGGTATAATTAGTTTCTGGGTTTATGCCATTAACTAGAAGGTATTATTGCAGGTGTACATCGGCAAAATTGCATACAATTTGCAAATAATCCTAGCTAACATTTAATAAACAATTAGTACATGCCAACTACTCAGTAAGACACAGCATATGAGCAGGAACCAGTCTTTGGTGAATATGCAGAAAGTTCCTTCCTCCCACACTGTGTGAGGAAATGCTTTCATTAGAATTTTACACCTATATCTCTACTCACCGGATGCAAGAAAAGTCACTTCCAATGCAAGTTGTTGAGGAACAAGCATAGTTCTGTTTAAACAAATTCTTAATTCCAAACAGTACAATGATCATGGGTAATTTTACTAGAAGGTAATTTTATTGAAAGAATATAAGGAAGTTGAGAAATTTCAAGGAAGCCAACAAATACAAGTTAGAGAAATTATAACAAATATCAGCACAAAGAGGAGGAGTTAGGCACTTAATCTGTTCCTTATACAATTAACTATTTGCAAGTTTTAGTTGCTAAGAAATGGAAGCAAAGTTTTCTTTGAGTGGAGCCATGGTCAAATCAACCATATTCCAGTGGGAGACCAAACATACAAAAAATGTCTGAACACATCTAAAAATATTTGGGTAGCATAAATTGGTTCATATTTTGGATAGATTTATGTCAAATAGAGATATCTGAGGGGTATGAGCATCAATTTAGAAATTGAATCTAAGTGCTGAGGACGGCAATACTAGGAGTAACTGGGACCCTTGGGGTCTAGGGACAGAGGAACCCCCATCCAGCAAGGGGAATGGGATCCCTCTGGTCTGTAACAGTGCCCTGAGCAGACCTTGGGTGCTGGCTATGTACCAAGTACCACAACATCCAGAGGAAGCCAGACGACCAGGTGCACTAACATACTCAGGATCATAGATGCTCTGAAATCTAGGATCACAGGATAACAGGATCACAGAGGAATCTCGACTCCCAGGAGATCAGAAACAAACAGGATCTCAGTATCACAGGATCCCAGAATAATAGGATCACAGAGACAACTTGACTCTGAGGAGTTCTGATACAAACAGGATCACAGGAGGAAGAAGCTGCAGTCAGAGACATCAAGGGCAGGCAAAACTAGAAATAACCAGATGTTAAGGGGCAAGCTCAAAACATAAGCAACAGAAACCAAGACTAATTGTCATCATCAGAACACAATTCTCCCACTTTAGCAAGTTTTGGATACCACAGAACACCTGAAAAGCAAGACTTGGATTTAAAATCACATCTCACGATGTCAAAGGAAAAACCTACCAAGATGAACATTTTCAATTCTGAACATTCATGCTCAAAATGCAAAAACAAAACAAAAAGAAAAACAAAATACTTTAGTAAGTTCAAAGCACAGACATAGCACCTCACACAATAATAGTGGGACACTTCAACATCCTACTCACATCAATGGACAGATCATGGAAACACAAACTAAACAGATACATAGTGAAAATAACAGAAGTATGTTCCAAATGGATTTAAAAGATATTTATAGGGTATTTAATACTAAAACAAATAAACAAATACTTTCTTCTCAGCACCTCATGGTACTTTCTTCAAAATTGACCATATTATTGGTCACAAAACAGGCATCAACAGATGCAGGAAGAATGAAATAACCCCTTGCATCCCATAAGGTCACCACAATATAAGGCTGGTCTTCAATAATAACTAAAATTAACTCAAATAAATCAGTTGCCTTCCTCTATACAAAAGAGAAACAAGCCGAGAAAGAAATTAGGGAAACGACACCCTTCATAATAGACCCAAATAATATAAAGTACCTCGGTGTGACTTTAACCAAGCAAGTAAAAGATCTGTACAATAAGAACTTCAAGACACCGAGGAAAGAAATTGAAGAAGACCTCAGAAGATGGAAAGATCTCCCATGCTCATGGATTGGCAGGATTAATATAGTAAAAATGGCCATTTTACCAAAAGCAATCTACAGATTCAATGCAATCCCCATCAAAATACCAATCCAATTCTTCAAAGAGTTAGACAGAACAATTTGCAAATTCATCTGGAATAACAAAAAACCCAGGATAGCTAAAGCTATCCTCAACAATAAAAGGACTTCAGGGGGAATCACTATCCCTGAACTCAAGCAGTATTACAGAGCAATAGTGATAAAAACTGCATGGTATTGGTACAGAGACAGACAGATAGACCAATGGAATAGAATTGAAGACCCAGAAATGAACCCACACACCTATGGTCAATTGATTTTTGACAAAGGAGCCAAAACCATCCAATGGAAAAAAGATAGCATTTTCAGCAAATGGTGCTGGTTCAACTGGAGGGCAACATGTAGAAGAATGCAGATCGATCCATGCTTATCACCCTGTACAAAGCTTAAGTCCAAGTGGATCAAGGACCTCCACATCAAACCAGACACACTCAAACTAATAGAAGAAAAACTAGGGAAGCATCTGGAACACATGGGCACTGGAAAAAATTTCCTGAACAAAACACCAATGGCTTATGCTCTAAGATCAAGAATCGACAAATGGGATCTCATAAAACTGCAAAGCTTCTGTAAGGCAAAGGACACTGTGGTTAGGACAAAACGGCAACCAACAGATTGGGAAAAGATCTTTACCAATCCTACAACAGATAGAGGCCTTATATCCAAAATATACAAAGAACTCAAGAAGTTAGACCGCAGGGAAACAAATAACCCTATTAAAAAATGGGGTTCAGAGCTGAACAAAGAATTCACAGCTGAGGAATGCCGAATGGCTGAGAAACACCTAAAGAAATGTTCAACATCTTTAGTCATAAGGGAAATGCAAATCAAAACAACCCTGAGATTTCACCTCACACCAGTGCGATTGGCTAAGATCAAAAACTCAGGTGACAGCAGATGCTGGCGAGGATGTGGAGAAAGAGGAACACTCCTCCATTGTTGGTGGGATTGCAGACTGGTAAAACCATTCTGGAAATCAGTCTGGAGGTTCCTCAGAAAATTGGACATTGAACTGCCTGAGGATCCAGCTATACCTCTCTTGGGCATATACCCAAAAGATGCCTCAACATATAAAAGAGACACGTGCTCCACTATGTTCATCGCAGCCTTATTTATAATAGCCAGAAAATGGAAAGAACCCAGATGCCCTTCAACAGAGGAATGGATACAGAAAATGTGGTACATCTACACAATGGAATATTACTCAGCTATCAAAAACAACGAGTTTATGAAATTCGTAGGCAAATGGTTGGAACTGGAAAATATCATCCTGAGTGAGCTAACCCAATCACAGAAAGACATACATGGTATGCACTCATTGATAAGTGGCTATTAGCCCAAATGCTTGAATTACCCTAGATCCCTAGAACAAACGAAACTCAAGACAGATGATCAAAATGTGAATGCTTCACTCCTTCTTTAAATGAGGAAAAAGAATACCATTGGCAGGGAAGGGAGAGGCAAAGATTAAAACAGAGACTTAAGGAACACCCACTCAGAGCCTGCCCCACATGTGGCCCATACATATACAGCCACCCAATTAGACAAGATGGATGAAGCAAAGAAGTGCAGACCGACAGGAGCCGGATGTAGATCGCTCCTGAGAGACACAGCCAGAATACAGCAAATACAGAGGCGAATGCCAGCAGCAAACCACTGAACTGAGAATAGGTCCCCTATTGTATGAATCAGAGAAAGAACTGGAAGAGCTTGAAGGGGCTCGAGACCACAAAAGTACAACAATGCCAAGCAACCAGAGCTTCCAGGGACTAAGCCACTACCTAAATACTATACATGGACTGACCCTGGACTCTGACCATAGGTAGCAATGAACATCCTAGTAAGAGCACCAGTGGAAGGGGAAGCCCTGGGTCCTGCTAAGACTGAACCCCCAGTGAACTAGTCTATGGGGGGAGGGCGGCAATGGGGGGAGGGTTGGGAGGGGAACACCCATAAGGAAGGGGAGGGGGGAGGGGGATGTTTGCCCGGAAACCGGGAAAGGGAATAACACTCGAAATGTATATAAGAAATACTCAAGTTAATAAAAAAAAAAAAAAAGCAGGATATGGGGTTGGGGATTTAGCTCAGTGGTAGAGCAAGCGCAAGGCCCTGGGTTCGGTCCCCAGCACCAGGAAAAAAAAAAAAAAGCAGGATATATTTGTTCCACAGACATCAGCTTTCTAACACTTTACACAAATGTAAACATAAAAGACTACACTCTATGAAAATGCAAGATCAACAAGAGCTCTAAACCATTAACCCATTTCTCCAGTTTGCAAATCATGTTTTATTGCAAAATTTTCATGAAAATTCCAGAGAGAGAGAGAGAGAGAGAGAGAGAGAGAGAGAGAGAGAGAGAAGGGGTATACACAAGGACAACTCGGGTACACAACATCATACCTTATAATCTAAACCTTTATATACTTCCACCTGACTTTTCTTGACAGATGTTACCCTGTGGCTTTGTTTTTAATCCAGAAAGGAAGCAAGTTACAATAGACAATTCTAGACTCTAATTCTGCAATCTATAGAACTGCTCCAATTTAAATTTAGAGAGCTTTGAGTTTCATCTAGAAAGTGATAAATATAAACAATGCTTCGTAGAACAAAGTACAAGTTACAAAGTGTGGACAAAAAAAATCTAATATATTAGAATAAGTAAGATAATCTAAGCCAGAGGTAGCACACACCTTCAATCCAATCACTTAGGAGGTAGAGGCAGGCAGATCTCTGTGAGTTCAAGGCCAGTCTGGACTGAAGAATGAGTGCCAAGACAGCCAGTACTACACAGAGAAACACTATCTTTAAAAAAAGAAAGGAAGGGGGGTTGGGGATTTAGCTCAGTGGTAGAGCGCTTGCCTAGGAAGCGGAAGGCCCTGGGTTCGGTCCCCAGCTCCGAAAAAAAAAAAAAAAAAAAGGAAGGAAGGAAGGAAGGAAGGAAGAAAGAAAGGAAAAAAAGATAATTTAATATCTGACATAATTGATCCAATAACTTCGAAAATTCTAACATTAATCAAAATCATATTTAGTTCCTAAAACTTAGGTTTCAGTGTCATCTTGAACATAATTATATGTAAAAATTATATATATATATAATTATTTATATTATAATTTATATATAGTATGTGTAAATATATAATATATAAAATAATTATATATAATTAGTTTGATACAAATATAGGTTAATCCGCCTAGCTAGGATGATGCCATGAGTGCAACATTTAAATCATTTAAAAGTACTTTTCCCAAAATAAAACCAAAAGGATCTGATCGTGTCACTGTTTAGAATAAAAATGGGGAAAAAAAAATAATAACGAAAACAACAGAAAGTCCCCATACACATGGAAGCTGAACAACCCTCTATTCAATGATAACTTGGTCAAGGAAGAACTAAAGAAATAAATTAAAAGCTTCTTAGAATTTAATGAAAACAAAGGCACAACATAACAGCATACCTGAAAGAGGAGTAGTCAGCAGGAAATAAAAACTCAGGGCTGAAATCAACCAAGTAGAAATAAAAAGACCTATACAAAGAATGAACAAAACCAGGAGATGGTTCTTTGAGGAAAATAAAAAGATAGATAAACCCTTAGCCAGATTAACCAGAGGGCACAGAAAGAGTTACAAATGAACAAAGCCAGAAATGAAAAGGGAGACATAACAACAGAAACTGAGGAAATTCAAAAAAATCATCAGAACCTACTACAAAAGCCTATACTCAACCAAACTGGAAAATTAGGAGGAAATGAAGAATTTTTAGACAGATACCAGGTACCAAAGTTAAATAAGGATCAGATAAACCATGTAAACAGTCCCATCACTCCTAAAGAAATAGAAGCAGTCATTAAAAGTCTCCCAACTGATTAAAGCACAGTACCAGATGGATTTAGTGCAGAATTCTATCAGACCCTTATAGAAAACACCATACAAATACTGTCCAAACTATTGCACAAAATAGAAAGAGAAGGATACTACCCAAGTCCTTCTATGAAGCCACAATTATGCTTATACCAAAGCCACAGAAACACCCAATAAAGAAAGAGGAATTCAGGCCAATTTTCCTTATAAATATTGATGCAAAAATACTCAATATAATTCTCGCAAACCAAATCCAAGAACACATCAAAATGATCATCCATCATGATCAAGTAGGCTTCACTCCAGGGATGCAGGGATGGTTCAATACATGGGAATCCATCAACGTAACCCACTATATAAACAAACTCGAAGGATAAAAACACATGATCATTTCATTAGCTGCTGAGAAAGCATTTGATGAAATTCAACACCCCTTCATGATAAAAGTCCTGAAAAGATCAGGAAACATTAAACTAACTGGAGAGAAACTTGAAGTAATCCCACTAAAATCATGGACTACACAAGGCTGCCCACTCTCCCTACTTAATCAATATATTACTCGGCAGGGAATAGAGAGGCAAAGATTAAAACAGAGACAGAAGGAACACTCATTCAGAGCCTGCACCACATGTGGCCCATACATATACAGCCACCCAATTAGACAAGATGGATGAAGCAAAGAAGTGCAGGCCGACAGGAGCCGGATGTAGATCTCTCCTCAGAGACACAGCCAGAATCCAGCAAATACAGAGGCGAATGCCAGCAGCAAACCACTGAACTGAGAACAGGACCCCCCGTTGAAGGAATCAGAGAAAGAACTGGAAGAGCTTGAAGGGGCTCGAGACCCCATATGAACAACAATGCCAAGCAACCTGAGCTTCCAGGGACTAAGCCACTATCTAAAGACTATACATGGACTGACCCTGGACTCTGACCTCATAGGTAGCAATGAATATCCTAGTAAGAGCACCAGTGGAAGGGAAGCCCTTGGTCCTGCTAAGACTGAACCCCCAGTGAACATGATTGTTGTGGATAGGGCAGCAATGGGGGGAGGATGGGGAGGGGAACACCCATTAAGAAGGGGAGGGGGAGGGGTTGAGGGATGTTGGCCCAGAAACCGGGAAAGTGAATAACACTCGAAATGTAAATAATACTCAAGTTAACAAAAAAAATTAAAAAAAAATATATTACTCGAAGTCCTAGCCAGAGCAATTAGACAACAAAAGGAGGTTAAAGGGATACAAATTGGAAAGGAAGAATTTAAATTATCACTATTTGCAGATGATATGATAGTATACTTAAGTGACCCCAAAAGTTCCAACAAAGAACTACTAAGCCTGAGAAACAACTTCAGCAAAGTGGCTATGTATAAAATTAACTCAAACAAATCAGTAGACTTTCTCTACTCAACTAATAAACAGGCTGAGAAAGAAATTACAGAAGTGACACCATTTGCAATAGTTCCAAATAATATAAAATACCTCGGTGTGACTCTAACCAAGCAAGTGAAAGATTTGTATGACAAGAACTTCAAGTCTCTGAAGAAAGAAATTGAAGAAGGTCTCAGAAGATGGAAAGACCTCCCATGTTTTTGTATTGGCAGGATTAATATAGTAAAAATGGCCATTTTACCAAAAGCAATCTGAAGATTCAATGTAATCCCCATCAAAATTCCAACTCAGTTCTTCATTGAGTTAGAAAGATCAATTTGCAAATTCATTTGGAATAACAAAAAACCCAAGATAGTGAAAACTATCCTCAATAATGAAAGAACTTCTGGGGGAATCATCATCGCTGACCTAAAGCAGCTTTACAGAGCAATAGTCATAAAAACTGTATGGTATTGGTACAGAGACAGGCAGGTAGATCAATGGAATAGAATTGAAGACCTGGAAATGAACTCACACACCTATGGTCACTTGATCTTTGACAAAGGAGCTAAAACCATCCAATGGGAAAAAAAAAGATAGCATTTTCAACAAATGGTGCTAGTTCAACTGGTGGTCAGCATGTAGAAGAATTCAAATCAATCCATTGTTATTGCCCTGTACAAAACTTAAGTCCAAGTGGATCAAGGACCTCCACATCAAACCTGATACACTCAAACTAATAGAAGAAAAAGTGGGGAAGAGTCTCCATCACATGGGCACTGGCTAAAATTTCCTGAACAAAATATCAATGGCTTAAGCTCTAAGATCAAGAATCGACAAATGGGATCTCGTAAAACTACAAAGCTTCTGTAAGGCAAAGGACACTGTCATTAGGACAAATGGCAACCAACAGATTGATCTTTACCAATTCTTTATCTGATAGAGGGCTAATATCCAAAATATACAGAAACTCAAAAGTTAGACTACAGAGACACAAATAACCCTATTAAAAATTGGGTTCAGAGCTAAACAAAGAATTTTCAGCTGAGGAGTATCAAATGGCTGAGAAGTACCTAAAGAAATGTTCAACATCCTTAGTCATCAGGGAAAGGCAAATCAAAATAACCCTGAGATTCTACCTCACATCGGTCAGAATCGCTAAGATCAAAAACTCAGGTGACAACAGATGCTGGCAAGCCTGTGGAGAAAGAGGAATACTCCCCAACTGTTAGTGGGAATGCAAGCTGATATAACCACTCTGCAAATCAGTTTGGAGGTTCCTCACAAAATCAGACATAGTACTACCTGAGGACCCAGCTATGTTACTCCTGGGCATATACCCAAAATATTCTCCAACATATAGTAAGGGCACATACTCCACTCTGCTCATAGCAGCCTAATTTATAATAAATAGTCAGAAGCTGGAAAGAACCCAGATGTCCTTCAACAAAGGAATGGATACAGAAAATGTGGTACATTTTCACAAAGGAGTACTACTCAGCTATCAAAACAATGATTCATGAAATTCATAAACAAATGGATGGAACTGGAAAATGTCATCCTGACTGAGGTAACCCCGTCACAAGAAATACATATGTTATGCACTCACTAATAAGTGGGTATTAGCCCAAAAGCTCTGATTACCCAAGGTACAATCCACTGTCCACATGAAGCTCAAGAAGGACCAACAAAGTAAGAATGCTTCAGTCATTCTTGGAAAGGGAAACAAAAATATTCATAGGAGGAAATATGAGACAAAATTTGGAGCAGAATCTGAAGATACGGTCATTCAGAGACCGCTCCACCTGAGGATCCAGCCCATATACATTCAGCCTCCAAATCCAGACAATATTTCTGATGCCAATAAGTGCATGCTGACAGGAGGTTGATATAGCTGTCTCCTGAGAGACTCTGCCAGAGCGTGACAAATACAGAGATGGATACTTGCAGCCAACCTTTGAACTTATAACCGGGTCCCCAATGGAAGAGTTAGAGAAAGGACTGAGGTAACTGAAGGGGTTTGAAACCCCATAGGAAGAAAAACAATATCAACCAAGCAGATACCCTATAGCTCTCAGGGACTAAACAACCAACCAAAGAGTACACATGGAAAGATCCATGGCTCCAGCTGCATAAGTAGCGGAGGATGGCCTTTTCAGGTATCAATGGGAGGAGACTCCCTTGGACCTGTGAGGGCTTGATACCCCAGTGTAGGAGAATGCCATGGCAGGGAGGTGGGAGGGAATGGGCTGGTGGGTCAGTGAGCACCCTAATGGATGCAGGGTGTAGGGGGATGGGATGGGGTGTTTCTATAGGGGAAACCAACCGGGAAAGATGATAACATTTGAAATCTAAATGAAGAAAATATGCAATAAAAATTACCTCCATAAAATTTGACTGTAGGCAAGCCTATAAGACATTTTCATAGTGATTAATGAAAAGCCCATCCTATAGTGGGTGCTGCCACCCCTGGGCTTATGGTCCTCAGTGGTAGAAGAAAGCAGATTGAGAAATCCATAAGGAGCAAGGCAGTAAACACGACTCCTCCATGGCTTCTGCATGGTCTCTTGCCTCCAGGTTCCCTCCCAGTTAGAATTCCGGATTTGGCTGACATCAATGGGTCAGTAGACTCTGATTTAGGATATAAGAGCCAAATAATCCCCCCAACCCCCACCAAATTGCTTACAGTAGTAAAAGCCCTAACAAATACAGTCCAAAAAATATTTATAAAAAACACAAAATCGAGTATGTGCAGACAAACATAGATTTGGGAGGAGTACATGGGTGGGAATGAATATGGTTAAAATACATTGTATGGAATTCTCAAGAATAAGGAGAATGAAGAAAAGGTAAAAGTAAAAGAAAGAAGAAGGAGGAGGAGAAAGTGACTAAGGAGGAGGAAGAGGGAGAGAGGAGGAGGAGGGAGAAAGGGAGGAAAGAAAGAATGATCAGGTAACAGCCAAAGAGGAGAAAGGTAAAGGTTGTACTTCTAATGCTGTCACCCACACCGATGTGCCCACTGTTTCCCTTCCTGTACTGCCTTAGAAAGAGCAGTTAGATGACAGCCCGAGGCACATCCGTGGCGAGCGTAAGTGGGCATCTTTGTGGGTAGGCAGTAAGCTCTGATACAGGGGATTACTATATTTATATTCTTTCTGTCAGTGGAATGGTGAGGGGGAAATCTTGGATTTACTTAATCGACAGAACAAATGTGCTCATGGCTTCCAGGGAAAGCCGGAAATGTCACAGCTGAATGTAGGAAAGTCCTTTAATCCCCATGCAAAGGAGATGACTTCTCAGGGAAGGAAGTGGCTAGCCATCTTCCCAGCTTATTTTCATGGTGTCTTGTTTCCATGCTGAATCTCATGATGAGGACATGGGGCATTGTTCACGGTTTTTCCATGGTGTTCATGGCTTCTCCAGAAGCATCTGAGAATCTTGGCTTATGCTTACTTTTTCATGGTCTTTGAGTATGATTTTAGTGAAATAAACTAGTTCAGGGGATGAATTTTATTTCTTATAATCATTGGGAGAGGAACACAGCATGAGAATGCCTCCTGCACTTTTAGAAGTAGGTTATGTTGGTGTGCTATGTGACACAAGAGATCTCCAGAACTTCTGTCTTATATGACTGAAACTTTCGACTGGTGGAACAGCCAACCCATATTTTATTCACATCTTCGAGCACAACAAGAGTAAGAATGAGCCCTAAGGACATTTACTGAGTGAAGTGGAGTTCTCAAATCAATCAAGCTTATAAAAAATAGAGACTGATTTGGGGAAAATATCCTTTTAAAAACGTGGGTGGGGGAGCATCTCTGCGTCCATTGATAAAAGCCATACAGCTAAAAATCTCTTTAACATGGGGTATTGAAGGTTTGGTGTCTATAGGTGTGTATGATTTGGACTATAGTTATAGAAACATTTAATTAAGATGTCCTGAAGAAAAGAGGGATTTAAGGAAAACAGTGAAAACATGTTTGCCTTTTGGCCAAGGTATCTCAACTTTGAAGGGTTTGTTAACATAAGAAGTTACTCGAAGATATAAAAGCTTTACACTTGTGGTGGAAGTAGGAATTCATCTGGTTCAGGCAAGTATTGTAAGAGAAAGTCTTTTCAGTCACCTTCGAATTCATTTAGAAATTCACTGAATTTTTCCCTCATAAAATGTATAATGCAAGTCTATTCATCCCCATTTTAAACAGAAAAAAAATTTTTTTACTAGGTTTGATACACCTGAACACTCAGGTTTTATCAGCTTTGCTTAGCCTGTCAACAGGGAGTTTTCATCATGATAATACAAATTTGAGGTTTAAGTATATGGTTGTACAATTAGGAATTAGAATCTTGATTTGCATTTGGTAATGGTAGTATAGATGCAGAAAAATCCTAGCAATATATTTAGTAACAAAAAGAAATCAATTTACCTAGCACACTGATTACATTCTGTTGAAATATGAATACTACAAAAAAAACCAGTGGCAATTATTTATTTTGTGCACACTAATTTTAAAGCTTTATATAGTCACTTTTTCTTTACGCCATTCCTATGAATTAGGCAAGGGAGACAGTTTTGCTTTCATTATATATGTGAGACAAGTGAGAACTGAGCAAATTATGTAATTTGTTTTTGGATATATCGCTCACAGTGAAAAATAAAACACTGTCAGAAACCTCTGATTCTAAGGTCTTCTGTGATGTTTTAAGATTACTAGTCATCCCTGAGAACTGCTATTGCAGTTGGAACTCTGGAACTTCATGGGATTTATCACAAACACATAAATCCTCTTCTTGTCAGAAAGGCCCTGTGGCAAATATAAGGATGTAGTCTACAGACTTCCATTCTCAAGTTTCCAATTATGCCATGTGTAAGATCCCTAAAGGACTGCAAATTTCTTCCTTTCTTTATGATTTTGTTATGCTGAAACCTGATGTCATTGATTTCTGGTAGACATTCTCAGCCTTAGAATCATTAAAGAAAAAAAAAAGCATCAGGATGATTGAGCCTCCACCTTAAGGACACTGGTTTTCAACCTGTGCCAATGAACATTGAATAAACAAATACCACAAACTAAACACCTTCTTAGCCATGGTGTATTTAAAAATATCAAAACCATGGTTTCTCACACTTCTCTTTATAGTAGAGCTAGATGGTATCAAGACCAGAACAGAAAAGTTCCTATGTGGATGATAGAGTATAGTGGTTAACGTTGTTCATCAACTTAATTGGAAGAAAATACCAACTGCATCAAGGAAGCACACTTGGGGGTATAAGTGAGGGCCTATAAGGTATAAGGATTGACTGAGTGGGGAAGAACCATCTGAACGGGTGCTGTTGTACCCAATAGGCTAGAGTTCTAGAGTGAACAAAACAGAACATGGAAAAGAAAGGTCGTCACATGCTGGTTTTTCTTTTCTGTCTAATTCCTGATATTAGACTCACAGGTAAGGATTCTACACAATGGTATGAACATCACCTGCATGCCTATGATAAAACAAACTCAACAAGCAACAAAAGCAAACACAGGACTGTGTAAGTGACTACATGGCTTCTACTCCCTTTTCTGACAGAGCCTTATGCATATCAAAGGTCAGGCAGTATGTTTTTATAGTTTTGCTCTTGGGGCATATTATATAACAAATTCTTAAGAGAGTCTAGTAGGAAAACATATCTGAGAGGTAAACCAAAGTATGCTGATGCTATTATCTTATCCATAGACATTTCACCTGAATTTGAGGGAAATTAGATATGAGACTCATGAACTAATATGCCCATCACTGGTCTTGTGTGTTGGGAATGTTGTGTGAGGCAGCACTGAGACCACCTTGGCTATACTCCCACACAATATAGACATTGCTAGAGAAGCTATCTAAGAATCAGGGAGCTGGGCCCAGAGCCTCCATCCTATATACACTTCCAAATGTTTATGCTGTGGATTATGTTTAAAGTCTATGCCTTTCTAATCTGACTTCCCAGAAGACAAGAAATTAATGTTAAGTTACATTCTAAAAATTCTCTCTGGAGGGACTGGGGATTTAGCTCAGTGGTAGAGCGCTTACCTAGGAAGCGCAAGGCCCTGGGTTCGGTCCCCAGCTCCGAAAAAAAAAGAAACAAAAAAAAAAAATTCTCTCTGGAAACAGGATAAATACCACTGACTAGTTTATAATGCTATGGGTTCCCAAAATGTATAAAACAAAATAAAAAGCCCAATGCATGCTTTTAATTTTTTTAAAAAAATTAGATTGTACTTTTCCTCATATAACCCCATCTTAAGAAAATTATTCTCAAAGATCATTTTGCTATTCACATCTTTCTTATAAATCATTATAGATTACCTAAAACCCAACTCTACCCATTGTGTTCCACCTTTCCATTCAGTACCACCTTTGAATAACCATTTGTATATTTTAAGACATGTCTAATGACTAATCGCTGTAAGTCCAATTTCTCACGTGAACCAAATTAGAGAGGTTAATTAGAAGAGTAACTTGGCCATCATTAGAACATAGACTTTACTTCAAATGCATTCCACTTAGTCATGCCAGCAGGGAAAACTACTTCACAAGCCAAGTTAGCCTCCTGCCAATCAGAGGTTGGCTTTGAACAAGCTCTGGTGTTAGGCCCACCCTGTAAATGTACAGCCACAAACAATGTGAAGCTTAGAATATGTGGGTGCTAATCTCATCCTAGTTCACTACTGTTAAGCCTTGATCAGATTGATAAATCTTACTGAGTACTTTGCCTTTGCCTAATAATTTAGGGAAATGTTATATAGCAACTGAGTAGTTGGGAGAATTTAAGGGATTACTTGTAAAGAACTTGGCATACCTATACTGATCCATTGTTTTCTTTTGATTTTATGATTGTGATGGCTCGCTTTAATTGCCACGTTGACATAATCATTGATGAAGACAGCCTTGATAAGAGATTGCCTACTCTGGGTTGACTCCTGAACATGTGTTTTGTTCATTGTCTAAATCAAGCTAATTGATGTGGGAAAATCCAGCCCATTGTCGGTGGCCCCATTCCCTAGGAAGATGATCTGAGCTATACAAGAGTGGGGAAATCAAGCACAAGCAAGCAAGCAAATAAATCAGGGGAGGGGAAGGAGTGTGAGGAGGGGAGAGCTCAGGGATCTGTTAGGAATGAATAGAGAGGGCATTTAGCTGATAAAACAAATATAATGGAAACTTAGAAAAACACTGAATTTGGAAGTATTTATAACTTTAAAATCTATTAGCTATTAGAATTCTCTGAAGGTTTAGTAAACCTTTTTTTCCCCCAAAGCACTGTGTCCCTGCAAAACCACAGTGCTGATCAGTTCAATAGATTAAGAATAACATCCAGTAGCAGACAAGTTCAATCTCCTTTATACTTCATTTTGAGGGAATCTATTCAAATTTGTTTAGAAAACACATTTGATACAACCAGTGATCGTCGATGGTGATTGGCAGCCACGATTTCCAGGGTGGTTTCTATTCTACTGAGTGCATTAGAATCACTAAGAACATTCTAAGCTACATCCTTAGAGACTATAACTTTGGAGTTTAGGTTGTTCCAGAATGTCCGCTTCTTCAGGTTCCCATGAGAAGCTGTCCCTGCTGCTTGGGCTGCAAGCTCAGCGCTGCATTTCTCCTGCTCATATTCCCTAACAAAGATGTCACTGGGCCGGGGCTTTTAAAGCTAAGTGTTGCTACTTCATAGCTGGGTTTTGTTGAAGAAAGTAGATGATTTCTATGTAACTCATTTGCTTTGTGTACTGATAAGAGAGAACGCACGCCACACAATGTTCACTCAGTAAACGTGCCTCTTGATAAAAACACTTGTATCATTTCATAGCTGAGAAGCTAATCTATCAGGTTTTGTCATATTTTAGCCAGCAGTTCCCTCTTACATGTGGATGACCTGCTGCTCTTTTCTTTTTGAGACAAACAGGCCTTTTCTTGCATACCTTAGAGCTTACCTCGAGCATGCTTTTGGCTTTTTAGGTATGGTAAAGAGAACTGGGAACTAAGACAACTAAAACAATCACAACCCCTTAAATAAATTTTGGAACATTTATTTATCTTAGAGCCTTACACAGGCATATGAAATACATTTTCCAGCTATTATTTTTTTTATCTCAACCTTTACGTTTTTACAGAGTCTTTTTTTTTTTTTAGGTTTTATGTAGCCTTAGTGCTTCCCCAGACTCATAGATATTGAAGTCATCAAAAATACTTTCTCATGATTTTACCCTTTGGATTATATGTACATCTCAAAATGTAACTAGTTGCATTAATTGTCCGCTATCACCATCATGCACTGAATAGAAAACCATCACCATATACATTTTCTAGACATTTCTCATCATTCACTTAACATATAGTCATTCTTAGTTCGTGCATCTGATATATGGGCACTTTGTACCTTTTTCTGTCCTTCACTGGCCCTAAACTGCTTTAAACCAAACAAACCCAGGGCAACATTTTTGCCTGGAAAACTTGAGAAGTTTGATTTGTTCCACTTACTTTCATTCAATTGAATTTTGGTTTCTTTTCCTCCAGCCTAGGATGTAAACTCTCCTTTAAAGCCATCACTGTTGAAAATCCACCTAAGCAAGTCAAATTCAATGGTTTCCTTACCGACAGAACCCCTGGGGGAAGAATTAGCAGGAATGACTCCATGGTGTGTCTGCTACAAGTTTTGTATGCTTGGTTGCTTGTCACTTGGCAGAAAACAATAGGTCCACAGAAGAGCAGAGGACACAGGCAAACTGGAGCTATCACAGCACAGAATGTGGGCTAAACACTCCAGTGTTGTCTCTGCAGCATGTGCCCTCAAAGTAGCACTTGGCTTGGATTTACAAAGGACCGCATTCAGCAAAGCTTTAATTTAAAATAGACACAGGTGACAGCTCTATTATTTTTGCACATTCAGTTGCATCCACAGCTGTTTTTATTTATCTCAGCTGCATGTGCACACATTTGTTGTAATTATTAGTTTCTGATGCCATTAAAGATAAATATTTCCAATGCCTACAGAGGCTAAATTAAATTAAGAAAATCACACTTTCAACCTCACCCCCTTTGGCCCTGCTTCCTGCAGGAAATTGCCACAACTTACAAGTTTGAGCCTCATTTCATAGCATCAGAAGTGCATTGCAAAAGGTCATAGCTTCTAATATTATTGTTTTCCAGTAGGCTACCAATCATTTCCATTCTATACTTAACACACTGAAAGTGAGCTTAATGTTTTTCATATATGCACAAAAAACATTTAAGAACCTTTTGTGTTTGCAGAGAGAATTTTTGAATCATCTGTTGAAGATATTTGGCAGGGAATCTTTGAAATCTTTTTGTTTCTGAGTGACTAATTTTAAGCTTTTTTTGTTTGTCCTTTAACTCTTGGCGTTTACATTGTATCTGATAGGTTAAAACAAGATGCAGTGGCTTTACCACTGATCATTGGGGAAATTAGAAAAAGCTTGGTACATTGAAAGGTTTAAGAAATATACAATAAAATGCGGGAATAGATCAACAAGATACAATAACAAGAGTTTCTTTCTTTTTTTCCTCTTTCATTCTTTGACTCATTCTCCACATAGGTAGAAGTTTACCCTTTGTATTATGGTCTGTACCTCCAAGATTCACCTTAAAGTTTCTTTGTAGAAAAAAAAAGTCTGCTTGCAGAGGTTTGACAGAGCTGATTTGCTTTAAAAAGAAAATCAAGTGATTTTATAATAAGATTTAAAATAAGATGCAGTATGCTTTACAGGAAAACAGTAGGCTGGTTATCAGTCACAGGGTGTCCTTTGCAACTGTTGGCTTCTCTGATGCTATTTGTAGCTTCATGTATCTTCATGTAGCTATTCACGTAGCTTCATGAATACAAGCATTTAGTGAGGAAAACTACATAATAAGTTGGGCAAAAATGGGTGAGAAAGTCACCTAAACTGTTCAGCAATATAGGAGACAGAAATTTAATTCAGCAACCATGAAGTCTAAATGTAGAGATATACATGTTTTCCATTAGAAAACATAAAGCACCGACATTAGAGTTTAACAGAAATAAGTCACGTAACTTTCGTTTTGTTATCTTGGGTATAAAGACATTCCTGATGCTGCCATTCATCCAACACTCTGACTTTCTGACTCGGTGCTCCATGAGAATGGGAGTACTATGAGCTAAGGCAATTCTAGATAGATCTTCAGGTAGCAGCATTAGGTCTGCAGTGGTGCCTTTGGCAACTATGGTTTTTCTTAGCTTACTTTCCCTTGTCTTCTACTTAACGTAAGGGTTTCTGAGAAAGGATATTTTATTTTCCCAAATAAGGAGATTTTACCTTACAAATTCTTACTCTTAATAAATTATATGTAACTCTGTCCTCGCTATGTTTCTTTATCTAAGGAGATCAGTGACTGTGACAGCCTTTTGATGGGGTTATGTTTCTACACGGGGACATAGAACTGTACCATTAGCTCAGACACTAAGTCAGTGCCACCACCTCATTAGCTAATGTTTTAATCCCTAATTTGTATATTTTGGGGGTGTGGCATGTGACAGGTGATAATAAAAGTTATTAGCTCTAGTACTGGTAGATACACTTGAATATGCATGTTAACACATTTTAATGATTGTTGAGGGTACTTTTGAATAACAGCAAATCTCCTAAGTGGAAGCCTTCGAAATCATGCAGGAATCAAAACAAAGTATTAGTTATTCATCTAATGTTTGCAAAAGCTGTGTTGTGATTTCGAAGATGGACTTTTTATTTTGAGAGGTAATGAACTCAGTATCTCTTTACCGAGTTTTATACTTTTATTAACAATTATGGACATCATGCTTTCTCAGTGGGGTTAGCGTCTTTCCTCCTCTGACAGTGCCAATCTTAGGTGAAATGTCCTAACGAAACTTCCTGGTTATATAATCTCCTACTGGCTCCACTTTCCATAAGAAGTTGTTAGAATAAGTTATCAAATATCTTGGGGTTGGAAGGTGTCCAGCTTTTCAGATCATGAAATATGCTACTCTGTAAATTTACCTTCTGTTAATATAGCAATAAACAAGGAGTTAGTAATCTAAAGATTAGATGAGTTTATGAAGTTTAAAGCCCTAGAGGTTCAGGTGGAAATGATGGAGACTTCATGGTCATTGCATATTCTGTAAGAGAATTATCCCAAGGCAACAGAGGATGCTGGAGTGTGGACAGACACCAGACTTAACAGTGGTACAAGAACTAACATTAACCCCTTCATAAGACATTGTCCCAAAGGCTGTCTTCTCACTGGACCCCATCTCATAAATGTCTTATAGTGTCTTTCATATCATCACTAATAGTACTAATTTTCAACATATTGAGTCAAGGAAACCCAAATCTATATCCAAGGCAATGGGACCACTGAACAATATTCATGATCTTTCAGATTAAAGCTGCTGATTTCATTGTTGCTTTCTCCCTCTTACCGTGTCTGCTGGGTTCATGGTGAATTAGATTTCAATCCCAATTGTGAATCATTTTAGAGGTTAAGAGTATTTGATACACTGTACTCAACTCTGATCTATCAAAATAAGGTGTTTATAAACATGAATTTGATCACATCCTTTATGGTAAATATAAGATCTGACAGTGATATGCCTCCTTTGAAAGGCTTGAAGACTCCAAATAGATACAAATAAGGTAAGAAAAAAATAGACACATGCTAAATCATGAAACAGCAAAGGGGATACTTTATGGAAATGAAGTCACAAGATAATAATTTGAATTTGACAAGGTGATAATTAAAGTCCCCAGATAGATCTCTTCCACATCTGTATGCCTTTCAGTAAAGTTGGTTAGCATATTAACTACTATTGGAGAAGGCTAAAAAATATTCATGGGATGTAAAACTGCAAATTATTATTCATTTCAATTTGTATAATAAGTGTAACAAAATGCAGTGCATACAGGATTACACAAGAGATAGGAAACTCTATTATAGACCCTTTTAAAACCCAGGTGAGATCCTTAGATAACAAGTTTTAGCTTGCAATAGCCAAGATATTAAAGCAAGAATTGCTATTTTTCACAGATCAAATGCAATTTAATCTATCTTTGATGTTCTTTAAGTGGGATAAGTCCTCATTTTGAAAAACTATATTAAATGTTTCATATTATATGTTAGGACTATTCACAAAGAAAGATGCAAACAAATCTCTATATATTCTATGGATTTGTTTTCCTCCCATTGTTTTTCCAGTAAAATAATTGGAATGCAGAGATAAGAGGTGATGGCACAGAGAATCACACACACACACACACACACACACACACACACACACACACACACACACAGAGAGAGAGAGAGAGAGAGAGAGAGAGAGAGAGAGACAGATACACATACATACACAATGAGAGAGAGAGAGACAGAGACAGAGACTGAGAGAAAAAGACAGAAAGAAGAACCTCAAACTCACACAAATATAGTCTCAAACATAGACACACACACACATACACATGCGTACTCACAAATACACAAACTCACTAAGGACAAATTTCAATTTTTGTAGTGAATCAGCACACTTTCTCCAATTATATACGATTATATATGAATTTTAATTCTGACATTTAAGTGAGAAAAGATTTGAAACACAATGCTAAAAAGAAATTGTATGAATTGTGTAAGTGTGTGTACACACTGTGGAGAGTGTCTGTTGACACACTGCAACATGTCCTCGGAACTGCTGACCTCTGTAGAGAATATTTTCGGTGGAGGTTTCATTGAAGAGATTTGAGAATCACTATGCAGAAAGTTGTGTTACATTGTTACTCCTATATATACAAGACAAATCATGATAATAACCTACACTGATGGTATTTTATATAGTACAAAAATTATACTATTGATTTTAATAAACATTCTAGTCATACTTATGTCTTGGAATATCACTGTAGTGGCACTGAAGGAATCTTTGTTTCACACAGCCAGGATCCTGTATGTTAAAGGCAAGGAAACATATTGTGGCTCTAGTTTTTGAGAGGAAGGAACATTTTGAGGTAGATCTTCTTTAGAAGTTTGATCATCAGGGCTCCTTTGAAAATATTAGGACTATGATTCTTCTCTCTCTCTCTCTCTCTCTCTCTCTCTCTCTCTCTCTCTCTCTCAATGCGTGTGTGTGTGTGTATGTGACTCTCTCTCTCTCTCTCTCTCTCTCTCTCTCTCTCTCTCTCTCTCTCTCTCTCTCTCTCTGCTTCCCAGTTCTTACTAGGAGAGTAGATTTCCTTTTCATGCTCCTCCTATGACACAACCTTACTATAGCCACAAAAGCAATTGGAGAAACTATGTGTGAGTTCTGTAAGTAAGAGTCAGAGTAAACTTTTCTACAGAAAAATTGAAAAGGTAACTTATTGTAATGAGGAAAACTGAGATGGGCACTCACCTGGGAAAGTGAGTGTATGATAAATGATGTCAAGAGTCAATATAATCACTATATATATATATATATATATATATATATATATATATATATATCTTAGAATGCAATTCAATGTGAAATTATGAAATTATGTATATGTGGATGGAAAACTATTCTGGAAAACTTTAAGCTTCAAATCTATTCAGGAGACTATAATTTATACTTGAGGGAGAGAGGGAAGGTGAAAGATGGGTAAATGATAGAAGCAAGAGGATTAGACAAATACAGGCAGTTGTGTAGAGAAAGAAATAAAGATGATCGTGAATACAATGCATGGGTATATGAACAATGGCATGAGACCATTCAAAATGTAAACCATAGTTTCCTGGAGACTGTGTAAGACAAGAGCTCAGGTTGTTCTCAGCAATCACAATGCCATAGTCACACACACACACACACACACACACACACACACACACACGTGTGTAAAGGCAGGCATCATTGTCATATACACATGTGTGTGAAGACAGGCATCATAAGTGCTGCCTCTAGAAGAGGATGAATTCTACACTCACCAGAAAACTCTGTTCAGTCTCCTAGACTCTGGGTTGAGGATAACATCTTTTGTAAATACTCCTCAGGTGTTTCTCTGGGAAATTTATGAAAAAAATCAGACTTTTAGCTTCTATAATCTATAGTTCATGTTTTGTGCACTTTTTCTATTTTTTTAAAGATTTAAATGTGTATCTCTGCATACCTGTATGAGGTTATGTGTGTACATGTGCATATGGGAGCTGTCAGAGTCTAGATGGATGAGTCTGATGTTTACAGGAGTTTATGAGGTGACATGGGGGTGCTGAGATACAAATGCCACTCCTCTGCAAGAGCACTAAGTGCTCTTAAACATGGAGCCAACTCTCCAGCACACATCTTTTTCTATCTGAGCAATTAGATCTTTAACTTGACAAAGAACAATTACCTGGTGATTTCCATAAAGGTCACTGCCATCATTGGGCAGCTACTGGAGCCTCCATCCCTCCAGGCCTTGGATTCTCTCAACATTGAGTAGGAACTATCTAACTGCATACCCTCTGTTCTTTTGCATCAATGTCTCTTAGCAGGCATGGCAAGATCCCACTCTTATAGCCAAAGATAAAATCTGGTATATTATGTAACTGAATTTTAGTTTTGAAGAACATATGTCTGTGAAGAAAATAGAACAAAAATGATTTTTTTCTCTGACTTCCTGACTTTTGGGTTTATCTCAGATTCTCTCCTTTTTTAGTCTTACTTTAAGACTTCATTTTCCTTCTACTTTATTTTTCTCTTGTTGCAGTCTGGACTATCTTTGCAAAATAAAAGCACATGTTATTTATTTCCTCATTTCCTCCTCTTACTATTGCACAGAGAGACCTTCTGACCAGCTTTACTCCTCCTGGGCAGCTTTCAACTTCCTCAGCATAGCCAGGATTTGGAGAACAAAATTCTAGCAAGCCCAAACCACACACCACATGGAGATCTTCTGAGCAAATACACTACAAGGTCTCTGTTTGGGGCCAGCAGTATTGATTTTCTTATTTTTCCAGGAGATAAATAAAAATCAGGGGAAAATTATTCTGAATTTACTCATAGTGAATGATTTCAGGATTTTTGTGTTTGCTTTTCTTTGTGTCTTGTGAGAAAACAAACATATGTATGAGTGATAAAATTGAAATGTTATTTAAAATATTCTTAATCAAAATAATGTAATATATAATAATGAACTTTAATAGTGCATTTTCCATTTAAATGATTTTTAAATAGAAGCCATAATTTATATTATTTTCCCTGAATATATTCATATATCTGCATCGATATGTATATACATGCATATATGTATCCATGTGTCCATGAATGTATTCACATGTTTATATATCAACCAACAGAAAATCTTCTACTCTTATTTAGCAGAATGTAACTGAAACTCCTTCAATGTACCACAACTTTGAATTTTTAATATTTTACAATTTTCATTTCTTCTGCATAGTATATCGATTTGTATATATTGCATTGCATTACACTGAGGATGTGACTCAGAATCCAGAGCACTTACTAACTATGACCTGCAATGTTCACATGAGCAAAGTTACTCCACCTACCCTGAAGGTCAAGTCCTCTGTAGCTTACTTAGAACCCAGACCTCTTTGATCATCACTTAGTACTTCTTATTTGCTCTTGGGAAATAAACTAGCTTCGAGTTTCTCATGTCTTAATGTAAGCCTCTATCTCACCTCTCATTAGGCTCCTCTGATCCGCCTGGAATTAATCTCTCTCAGATGGATCTTCTCCTCAGCACCTTGCTTTTGTTGGGTGCTTCTGTACAGACAACCATTCCACAAGTCTTCCTCTCCTACTGATGAGCTCTCGCCTCAAGGCTTCCAGGACAGAAAATCCCCATGCTGACCAAAGCACAGACTGCAGCATGATAGAGGGCTAGGCTCTCACCTAAACTGGCTGTATTCAAATAGTTTATCTACTTAGGAGTTTTTTTGAAATTTGTTCCACACTTTAGCATAGTTCTGTCTTAAAACATTTTGTAACAGTAGAGTAAGGGATGGTGAGGTTATCCCTTAACTGATGTCTGTAGGCATAAAAGGACTGATATTGACCATCAGTAATAAGATTATTTTTTCTCAGAGGCTGCTTAACAATTCACCAGTAGAACACTATAGTTCCTTTGCTTTCAGACAGGGGAGTGGATAGTTTTGAGATATATCACTATCATTTATTATTGTTAACATTTAACATATAATAATACCATATATCAAACACACATATGAATGAGAGCAAGAGTAGTTTGAAAATTTCAGGAATGAACAGACATTCTTGGTTTTTGATATAAAATATGATCTTCACTCTTAGCAGTCCCTACTTTAGGACTGTTGCTTGTAGAAAGTCATTTCCTGTCCTCTGCCATTATAACATCTGTTGAGAAATATATCACATTAATGGGTACTCTGCATAAACCCTGCTCCCCCAATATGTAGAAGTCCCAAGTAACAGGAAAGTTGACCTCTCTCTCTTGAAGCCCTTCATGTCTGCCTGAATAGGGTTGTGCATCCTCCTTGCTGTGAGGCCAGCCCACTGAGCATCCCTTGGGCATTGGATCCTGTCTTGTTTACTGACTTGCTGTTGGGATTTGAATAGAAGGGTCTTGAGCTCTTGTGCTTCTACTACATATCAGGAAAGGAACCTTGCAGGCCCTTGTTCTCACCATGAGGAGACAAGTCAGCTTGACTACACAAACATAACCCATAACCTGGAATCACATCAGCCTGTCCCAACAGACTTATGGCGTTGACTCAGTTGGCCAAGAAAGGACTTTGTGGACTATTTCTTCCTGCAAGCCTGTGTTTTTAGGTACTTATGAAGCCATTCATTGTATTCAAATCTTTACAGACATGTTTAGCCAAGGTTTCTGATCAGTGTTTTGCCAACATCTAATAAGGGCATGCCTAGAAATAGCCTAATTCCATCTCTGTTTACAGGAGACAAAGACATATTTGGAATACAAACAGCCTAGTAAGGATACTATGCTAGGAAGTTTGCAGCACATCCATCCTCTCCAGAAAACCATGACAAAGGAAGCAAAGGCTGAATGTAGAAAGGAGCTATAGGCTTAGATGCTAGTTGTCTGTCTGAACATCAGGCAGAGGCTGTTATATACAAAGTTGTGGTGTATATAAACATTTTTTCAGGGATTCTTAGAAATAGTAGAGGAGAGAAACCCCATAAAAGACTAGATTTTCTGCCATAACATACAAAGAGACAAGAGCTATTGGTATTTAGGCATTAAAGGGAAGCATGACCCACCCCCGAAGGCTGAATAAGTGTGAGACACCTGGTTTACATTTCTATAAATCTTTACACAGGACAGCTCAGCCTTCTAAGCACAATGGAAAGTAGCATAACAAATCTATTAAGCATAGTGCCTCTTAACTCGTAATACATAGCATACAGCAGTCTGTCACAGTCGCTAATATTTATTCAGATCTTTCTATGGGCTGGGCTGGCCCCTAAGCATTTTGGGGGGGGATATTTAGCTGATCTCAAACCTTATCAGATAAGTAATTTTACTATCCCTATTTAATAACTGAGTAAATTGTCGTCCTGAAAAGGTCTGATAGCTAGTCGAAAATGTAACAACAAGAATGACTGTGATTCATTTCCAAATAACATGGCTTTGACATTTTTCTTTTATCCTTGCTTATTGCATCTTTGAAGCACACTATATTCTTTAGAAGCAAGATGTGTATTTGTCTGTGGATATAATATATAGGCAGAGATGAAATATACCTTCATTCCAATGAAATTTGGTCTGTACTGGAAATACTCACATATCTAGGGTAAGGAATATAATTCATGGATTTACTAGATTTTTTTACATCATTTTTGAATGGTTAGTCCATTTTGAAAATGTTTATTTATGTGATTCTGAGTCAAAACAGCCTGCTCTCTCTCTCTCTGAAAACTAGATAAAATGATAACAATGGAATATATTTGAGAGTGATGGGTTTTCCTTGTAAAAGTCTTAAATGGTGAACGTTATAATGAAAACATGTCTCAAACACAAAATGCTCTGTAAATGAAATTGCACTCCAGCAAATGGTAGGACAATGCTTTCGTGTCTCCTCTTTTTTTCTGAACGTTGATTGACAGCTAATGGCTCCATTACTTACTGTCCTCTGTTTTGTCATTGTTCCTTGGGTGTCTTTGTAATTAATAACGCTGCACAGGCAGGGCTTGCTTTTTTATTGTCAAACTATGGTCAATCTAAATACAAAACTTTGTAGAAATTTAACTTGCATATGCTGAATTGTTTATAAAAGCAGAAAGATTAGGTCAAATATAATTTCTAAAATAATTAGAATAAAGATAGTGATAACTCATTTCTCAAAAATAACTAAAAAGTGATACCCTAAGGTTTAACTTAAAAAATAGATTATATTTTATTATTTAATAAAAATATACATCGATAATGACTGAAATATTCTTAAACCTCAAAAGTTATTACATTACATATTAGGATTAATTAAAATGTATTTTCTTGATGCTACCAAAATACATTACCCTGCTAATTTTAGAAAATATTTCTGTTAATAACTGTTTTTACTAAAATAATTCATTATATCTTATGTAAATCTAAACTTCAGAGTTTATATAAAACATAGTATTGTAACATATGAGTTAATCTAAATTTTAATAAATTATCAACAGTGACTAGGATCTATGGTCATCTGTAATTCTGAGTTATATAAAATTAGAAATACTTATACACACATTTGTTTGTTTATTTAAATAAAATACATATAGACATTTGGAAATCCTGTGTGTATTCATATTTCCAATATATAAGTACATACGGTTTGAGGACAAAAAACAAAGTCTAATTTTAAAGTGTATTAATATTTACCTATATTAAGATAGATATCATTTCAATATTATGATTCTTCCATAATTTACTTTTCTCATATTAGGGCTTTTTTGCCTGAAAAGAGTTTGTATGTGTGTTGGGGCTTAGATCCCTGCAAGCTCTTTGGTTAGTGGTTTAGTTTCTGTGAGCCTCCACTAGGCCCAGATCAGTTGACTTTGTAGGTCTTCCTGTAGTGTCCTTGATCCCCAGTCCTGCTCAATCCTGTCTTCCCCACAAGACTTCCCTAGCTTTGGATGATGTTTGGCTGTGGTTCTCCACATCTGTTTCCATTTGCTGCTGGATGAAGCTACTCAGCAGACAGTTATGCTAGGCTCCTGTCTGCAGGCATAGCAGAGTATCATTATTAGTGTCAAGAGTTGGCTCTCTCTCACAGGAAGGCTCCTCAAGTGGGGTCAGTCACTGGTTGGCAGTTCCCTCATCTCTGCTCTATCTTCATCCCTGAGCACCTTGCAGGCTGGAGAAATTTGGCATTGAAGGTTTTGTGGGTAGGGTGATGTCTACCCACTTTTGTAGCAGACATGCAGCTTGGTCTTCATTTGGGACCCTTGAGAATTGGAGTAGGGACTGTCTCTGACTCTATTGCTTGCCTTAGAATCCTCTTCCCCTACCTGGAATGCCTGTTTGTGGCTCAGTGGGAGAGGATGTACTTAGCTTGGCTGTGACTAGATGTCTCAGGTTGGGTATTATCCAAGGTAGGGGTGGGAATCTCCCTTCTCTGAGAAGGGGAGGTAGTAATGGGGGGACTAGGAGGAGCAGAGGGAGGGTGGCTGCTATTGGGATATAATGTGAAAAAATAAATTATGAAGAAAGAAAAATACTTCTGAAAATGATAAACAGATTTTATTACTTAGAACTTGGTAATTATCACTATTATTTCAATTTCAGGCAAATATTCTTGGGAGAGGAAAATAAAAGGAATCAAAAGAAACCATGTAAGTCTTGGCTATGGTTCACAGAGAATATTTACACAGCTACCCATTTACAACTCAGAATTTTAACCATCAAATAACCCCTATATCACCATTTGCTAGCCAATGAGAAAGTGTTTAGATGAAGAAGTTTTATTAAGTCCTACTTCATGTGACAATGTTTGACATATGCCTATTTTAGTGGAATAGTTGCTTTGGACATCTGGTTTCAAAGCCAAGAAACAAACAAGGATCTTAAAACTTGATGGCTAAACCTTTCCAGTGCGCTGTTCTGTAATCTATTTGGATGACAATGTAATGATCTATTTGGCTGTGAAGAGAGTCTCTCTAGACTGATGGTAACACACAGCCCTTGGGGCATGATCGGCCAAGAGCATTGCTCTGAGCATGTATTGTATAAAAACTCCACAGGGGTTTCTATGAACTACAGGCAGAGCAAAAGTTAGTCAAGGTTAGACAATAAAAAATAGAATAGATTTAGACACAACATATAATAGAATTAGAAGTTGATCCCAGCAAGTTATTTTTATAGATTCAACATGTAATTTTCACCTATAGCTCACTGAGTTTTAGATAATCAGCATGCGAATTTATTCTTATCATTTTACATAATTCTTAAATAGACTATGTGACTTGGTATCTCAGTGATGTCCACATAAAAATACATGTTCTTGTTTGCAACATGGCTTTCAGAGGAGTCAGAGATTTCTATGGTAAGCTGATCCCAGTGAAGTAGAAGGCATCATTTTATACCAAGAATATAAATCCTTCTCTTCTATTGTTTTCTTTGAAGGAAACTTTAGTTAGAGCCACTCCAAACTGAAGAAACTTCACAAAGGAGAGACAGAAATGTCATAGAAAATCATTTATTCAAAACTTGCATCATACTGACTACACAAGCACACACACACACACACACAAGCACACTGCATATTGCATCTGGCACAGGATATATTCAAACACACCCACATACACACACAAATGCACATATTTCCCAATAAGAAAAGACAGATGGGCACATAAAAACAATGTTCTATGGCTCAGTGAGATTGGTGGCTGCCAATGAGCCTGAGACTTGAATTTTATCTCTAGGACCCATGAAGTAGAAGGAAAGAAGTGACTCCAATTTGCATAACTTCTACAGATTTCCTGTGTCCTCTGCACATTTGAACAACTCATGCCCCCATATACAAGTACACTAAATATATAGATACATGGAAAATATCATCTCCATGTGGATATACACTTGATACATAAATTTCCTCATCTAAAATAATATAAAACAAGCAAAGAAACAAACAAAAAGTAGCATTTCCCCCCCAAATAACTAGAAATTATAAAGGTGGGAAAGGTTTGATCAGTAGTATTAACAGAGATGACATGTTCGAGGTACCAGATAATAGGTATAAGACAAAGGTGGGGTAAAGATTCTGTTCTATTTAAGATAAATTAACATCTTGCATCTTTTGCCATATCGCTTCACCTCAATTTAAAATTCTGGTAGCGACTTACACTTTTATCATTCGTTATCTGAGAACTACCTGGATAATTGCCATTTTGATCCCCTTTACCTGCCTTTAACTCCGAGGTCAGAATGTCAATGTACCTACAGTACATTTTCAAGTTGGCTTGTTACTTCTTGTTAGACCAATGACTGCTGCCAGAGTGATAACCAGCAAACTTTGACCTCACTGACCTCATTTTAATTGCACCTGTATGCCAAATGCTATTTCCCACATTGACATAGCAGTTGACAGTTGACATGGTAACAATTACACACACACACACACACACACACACACACACACATACAAACACACACACACACACACACACACACACACACGAGTTTCCAGAAAACCTCTGGTCATTCTCAGGAATGGCATGAATATTGATCATCTTTTTTAGACTAGCCCCTGATTTTATTTATTAACTATATTTATAATTCCCTGACCTGCAAGGGCTAAAAATTTAATTTGAGGGCTTATCTCCCAACTCTGTTCTTAGTCAAATTCTAAGTGTACTTCACTGTTCAATGGGTGTCCAGCCCAGCTATGGTTCCATAGTTCCCAGAAGGAAAAGGATTTGGTTTGGAGCAAAATGCTGCATCAGTTTCTTTCAACATTCAATCATATTATAGTCATGAATTATAACCATGCCAAAGGGAGAATTCGATGATTTATTGATTTAGAGTCCAATATCAGGTTTTCCTTAATCTGGTGCCTGAAAATACCACACCCTCAATATCCTTGGCACAAAGTCTTTCAACATCCTTTCAAGCATGTGAGTGTTACCCTGAGAGATGCCTGGGAGTGATCTGCCTCTGGGGACTGTTCTGTTCTGGCAGAGATAGACCCCTAATGGCCGCAAAGAAGTCTTTTTGTTGTCTGTTGATGCACATCATCATTAATGCCAGAAGGGGCCTCCAGCAACTCAACCCCACTCAGTTCTGAACTGTTCCAACATTACTACTAGCCACATAAAACCTTCAATGAAATGTTGTCCCAGTTGGACAGTTCTTGCCTAATGTAACCCATCAGGCAAGCCAAGTCACCTACATGTAGGGAAAAGGCATTATACCCAGAAGTTGAAGAGTTGTTGTGTGTGTGAGTCGTCCATCACTGTTTATGTGGATGTAGCTTTGCAGAAAGTCTGAAGCGCCGTAACTGTAACACTGTAAACATATTCTGAATCCTATTTCTGAAGAGGGTAAAACAATCCCCCCTCTGTGCCACATTGGCAGGTGGTATTTGCTAGAAGGTCTACTGTTTTTTTGTGAACCAGTTATTAATGTGATAATATGCTGATATAACCTCAGAGTGTATGGATAAAGGCTTTAGATTCTTATAATTTTATAATCCAGGAAAAATAACTACCCAAACATTGACTGGTTACGATATTGTGCTAAACATTAATTAGCACAAGTTTTTGAAAGGGAAGTAAATTTTAGGGCTCACCCACAACCAGGAAATTCTAGCTAAATTTAATGTAAGTCTAAACTAGATCCAGTAAACAGAACAAAAGATGTGTAAGAATAATAGAGATTGCTCTGAATTAATGGTGCTTACAGTAGACAAGTCTAACATACTCAAAAGCATTAAACTTGTATATTTCTTTGGCATTCATACTAGAAAATTTGTTTTAGTTGTCTTGGAGAAAAGCTGATTTTTAAATTACAGCTATTTAAAATTAATTTCTAAAACAATCATTGGGGTATATTCTAACAGAATGTGCTCCATAGACCAATTTACAGCCCAGTGTGATTACAGGGTATTTTGAGAAAAGAAAATTTAATTGTTGAAGTTCATTCTTCAGTTAGTGAAATGAAAACTTTAGGGATGAGTGAATTTTTCTATGCCATAGAAAAATTGGAATGGGCTTTAGAATCATACACATGAATTCAGACTTTATACTGTTTAGCCTAAAATATGTTTATGTGCACATTACTATCTCTAAATGAAAATATTCTTTTTTGTTTCTATATATGAGGCACTGAAACCAGGGCTACACATATAGTGAGCAAAATACTGAGATTTTGTATTTACTTACTTTCTCCATATATACATATATATTATATTTATAATACACATATATGTATAATACATTTCTTTATTTTATCACATTTATTATATTATATTTATATAAACATACACAGAGATTACCATTCACCAAAATCTTTCCATACTCATCAAATTGCCACACCAGCTTGTGAGTCCTGCCCAATATTCTGGGCTCAGTTACCCTATGCAGCAGTGTGAACTGTCACACAAGTTCCCTAGTGGACAGCTAGATCACTGGAGCATGACAGTGTGTTAAATGTCTCATTACCCTAGTAAATGATGTTGTGCATCTTTCGAAGGAGAAAATTAATCCTGATGCCTTAACTCCCACGAAGATCAGATAAACCATGTTGAGAGAATGTAGCTTCTCAGTGTGAGAGACGACCATCATGCATTTCAAACAACTCTGCACCATCAGGTTCTGTATTGAAGATATTTTCCTCACAGTAGTCTCACAGTTTTTTTTCCTCCCCATCCTCATCTTTCAGAAGGTAGATAATATAACTAAATATATTTTCCATCCTCTGATAAACGTAAACAAGACTTTGCTGTACTACTTAACTCTTGTGACTGCAAAAGCAAATTTGTTTTACAAGATGCTTTGTTAGAACCTTCTATACAATAGTAGAATACTTAGAAATATTTGTTAGCCCAAACAGATAATCATATTTTCAAGGTCTTTGAAATGTACATGTGAACTGTTATATGCCCGAGGTTTAATAGAAAGATAAGTAGTTCTAGTCATCGCTCAGTAATATACCAGTGACAATGTCATGTGTGTTCAGGCTAGAGTATAAGAGAACAATAAGAAATATTAAAGTTACGTTAATAATTTATTTTCTTCATTCATCTTTTTGAGTTATCTTTTTTACATAATTAGATAATGTGTTAGTTCTTTTGACAAGGAGGAATGCTTTATGTAAGGAGAATATTTTCCTGTTAATCAATGGCGATGAGAATATATTTTTCAGAAGAAACAAAAGAGTAAAAGGAAAAGGTAGAGAGGCCAGGGGCTACAGAAGAGACAAATGAGGAAGTGCAGATTGAAATTATTAGTTATCTGAAAATGTAGCTATTGGCTTTTTACATTTTTCAGAAGTACCTCTATTAGCTCTCAGGATTCAGCTGTTTACAGCAGTTGATAAACACCGTGCTTTTAAGCTTATTCACGTCCATTAGGTCTCCCTTTTCCCTCTGTTAAAAATCTGAAGCTGTCAGGCTGAAGTAGCATGATCAGCTAATGTTCCTGCCAGACTCAAAGCATGTCCCCAGGGGTGGCTATAGAATTCTGAGTCCTGGCCTGGTTCTCCAGTGATGCCAGGGGACAGTAGCCACCAGAAATGTTGCAATGGGTATCAAGCAATTATAGAAAGTTTAACAGGACTTTAGTGGCAATTTCCTACAAATACTTCATTATTGACGCCAAACTAGAGGAGCTATTCGAAATTCATTATTTTATTTGACTTAGTTAAATTTGGTACTTAGCTACAATATTTCAAATTGGTGAAATTATTTCCTAGTTTCCACCTCAAGTTTTTTGGTGATCATTTCCTGACTTCTACTTGTTAATTTTTATCTTTCCAACTGTCACACTATTCTCCTTCTCTTGCAAAATACTTAAGACTTTATTTCAATCTTTTTTTTTTGCATGTATTGCAGGAAAGAAGGAGAGAAATGTCAAGTAGAAGAAATAATTTCTAAAATGTAAAATGCCAGTCACCCAATAATAAATATGGTTGTTAACACTGTGTCTTATAGACACTTATCAGAGAAGCTGCTTTTAAAGACACATGAGATCAGGATGGGAGGGCATCTCATTTAGTAAAAGACTCATTTGCAGGCACACACAGATAAATGCAGAGTGTGGTTGTACACACTCACAATCTTCCCGATGGTGAAATAGCACAGGCATGTTCCTGTCACTTGGTGGTCAGCCAATGGTAGCCAATTCATCATGCCTCAGGTCCCAGTGAGAAACTTGTCTTCCCAAAATAATTTGAGTATGTCACGAGCGATAACACTTCAGGTTGACTTCTGTCCTTCACGTTATGTTCATACATATGATCTGCACCTCTACGCATGCTTTACATGTGAACACATGGTAAGTGAAAGGATAAACAGATTGGATAAAGCACTTTATCCCTTATCTCAATAATCAAAATATTATTTTATAAATTATATCATTTTGAGAGAGGCCTTTGTACAGAGTAGCAAAAATACAAAGAGAAAGTTAAAAGGGAATACAAATTTGAAAAGTAGAAGGCAACTTTCTGATTGGTGTTTAATGTGGCGAATGGTGAACATCTCAGTAAGTGGGGGCCTCAGCATTCTCAAAACAAGCTAGCACAACTGCATTGTGATTTGTCTTCTATAGAGCTAGTCAATCTTCCCTACTTCATTCATCTGTATCTGCTGTCTCCTGATCACTGTTACTCACACCCAGTAATCTGTATGATTGTTGGTTTGGTCACTTGAATGATTTATTTAATCTAGACTTGAAACCTTGAAGCCAATTAGAAAGGTAAATCTGAAATGCAGTAGTGAATTATGTAAGTAGCAGGTGTATGCAGAATTGATGCTGAGACTGATGAAACCAAAAGGACCACGGTGTATGAATGCTACATCCAGGCATGTGCTGTACTGCATCTAACTCATAAGCAAATTCAACAATGAGTATATTGTACAGTGTACATTTTTCACATGCCTCATAAAACTCATGATTCTTATCTGGGCAAAGTAGCTGCAAGTTTTAAATCCTAGCACTTAAGAGGCAATGGCACATGGATCTCTGTTAGTTTGAGACTATCATAGTCTATATACGGGGTTCTTGGCCTATCAGAGCTGCATAGTAAGAAAATGTCATGATCTTAATTAACAAGAATAAATTGATAAGCTGTGCTTCTGTGAAAAATAATTACAAAATCGACAATTAACTAAAGAACTCGTGTTCCTTAAAAGTTGGCTTTAAGGGAATTGAAATAAGTCTGAACTCAATGAAAATATTCTAAAAGGGTCTAGCTTATGAATTCTGTATTTAGAACATATAAAAAACTCCCAGAATGCAAAATAATAAAACAATCATCAATTCTGTACACTGTACACTAAAGCTATAGCTGATATGCAGCCATAGGAATGTTGGATAAAGTATATCCACATGAAAAATGACTCATAACGTTATTCATTAAAGAAATTTATATAATAATACATCTGCATATCTATTATGTGGCTAACTCTATAAAGTTCACCTGAGCTCTGGTGGGAGGGGGAGGGCATTCATATCTGATTAGAGTGGAAAATGATCCAGTCACTTTGTAACGAAATACATGCTTCTAAAGATAAGTGTATATCTACCAATTTGATCTAGACACATGATCTAGGCTTTCACCCGCTGCAGGGAGTAAAGCCCTATGTCTGGTAAAAGACTTGTATTCAGACCCAGGTGTGGGGCCCAGAATCGCAGTCCTTGTGAGCCATGAAGATTAGAAGTTTGATGCTAGCCTTAGCTAAACAAATCTCAAAAAAAAAAAACACAAATAAGCAAATAACGACACGTACACACATTTTTACACAACTCACTGTATAGTAGCTAAAAGCTAAATAGAGAATAATTATGGCTCATGAGCAGGTGGACTCATAAGGCATTGTGATGTAATAAGATACCATAAAATTTGCGTGAGTTGAAAATGCTACTCACAGGAGCAATTTAGAGTAAAATCTTGTATCAAGTGACAGAGGCATAAGGAAAGAAAATGATCTGGAATCATGCAAGAGATATTGGGGGATAGAATGCATAAAGAGAATGATGAAAGAAACATGGAAATTTCCTGAGATCGGTAGTGGGCTCATCTACTCAGACTATAGTAACAGCTTTAGGGTTTATTTACCCACCACTGTAGATAATATGCTCAAATGTATATGTTCAGACTGCTACGTAAACTATATACCAAAAAGCTTGGGAGGGGACATTCTCTTAACTCAAAGTTTACAATTTTATAATAAACTTTTAATCTATACAATTCAGAGGAGAAAAATTAGAAGCTGAGAAAACAAGCCCAGGCTTGAAGCCCCGGAGAGAAAAGGACAGCTCTCAGACAAGCTTTTCTGATACTGCTCAGAAGCGAAGGTTAGAACATGCACACAGACTCCTTCCTGCTCAGGAGAATGATCAACACATGAGAAAATATGGATTGTTTTTAGAATGATGTACAGTCAGCAAGTACAGAAATTTGATGGCTTATTTTAAGGAAGATATGTAGGGGAGGGGGAAATAAAATGTAAATTTTATAGATGACCATATTTAAATCATGAGAAGAAAGGTACAAAGAAGAGAGAAATTTCAATAGTAAGTTATTTCTAATTTCACAGAATGTACCCATTGGTTTGATGAAGGCATGATTTTTTACTCAAAAGATCTCTCTAAATATTAGATCACAGTCTAAAATATTAAAGATACTTTATCTTCTGTTTTTTCTTTCATTGAATAAAAAAGACAAAGTTTCATGTAGAATTTAATGAGAAAGTAGAAATCTCTTCTGTGGAGCGTCTCCATGCTAATGGGCCACACACTTGATGGCCATACCGTAATAACTTCCGTAGTGTGCGCCCCTTCATGCCCAAGTCGGAACGGCCTCATGCTACAGTGTTGGGAGGGATTTAGAGTAAAAGGCTGTTCGTATGAGAAGGCTCATCCAAGTTGCAGCTCTAGGATACACAGAGAACTGAGGGAAGGCAGGCATTGGAAGCATACAGAGGTATTCATTTAATTTAATTTGTAGGGAACAGCAAAGTTGATCACTGTCTTTCTTTTGGTGTCATTATATGTGTAGAGCTATACCTAAGCAGAAGTGGAGTATGAGCCTGCTCTGACATGTTGGCCAAAGTCCCCAGCACTCAGAGAATCTTGGTCAGCAGGGTGGGGACTCTGAAGAATCTGGTGCTTACAAAGCTGAGACAAGAGTGGCTGAAGCTGTGTTCAGACTCAATGTTTTAGGGCTGCCGAGGGATATAACTCAATGAAATGACTTCTTTGTCAGGTACCTGGATAAGTGAGGTTGACCAAATACCCTGTACTGTATCTGTGGGCAAGGGCAAACGTAGGGTGAAGCAAAAGGAAGGCTTTTGTCTCTGCTCCATAGCCACTTCCTCTTTCTATCCACATCATCAATCACCAAGAAAGTGAATGGCTCCTGTTGACCCTTGGTTGACCCATGTTCTTCATACCTCATATGTAACTTAAAACAAACATTTAAAGCAAAGACTTCTGTTTAGGGGGTTAAGTAATTTTTTTTTCCATAGAGAAAAACCATTAATTTTATTCTCTCTAAAACATACCTCTGGATGAATTTAAGGATATTGTTGGGTTCATTTAGAAAGCTAATTACAGCATCCTCATAAAACTCTGAATGATACTTATTTGGGAATTCAATGCTAACAGTTAGAAAAATCTCAGTACTCTCCTTATTAAAAATGAGAACGGGCAACTCAACAAAAGGCATGGGAGAGGGAGTGATTCATCGCTCATATATTCCAGGGTGATTTCTAGACAGGCAAGCTTTGATAAGGTAAGTTTCAGATAAGAACACTTCTCTGTTCTTTTCTGGTTTCTATAAATGGTAAGGAAAAATATCATCAAGAGAACCTAGAAATAACCAGGTTGCTTCAATGTGGAGAGTTGCATACAGTGTTGCAGTCATATGGAAGAATCCAGCCAAAGGTTACTTAATGATATGTCTCATTAAATGAGCCAATTAAGAGTATCTGTCCACAAGTTCCTTAAAGATTGGGTACACAAGAGAAATGTAAATAATTGAAGCCACTGTCATGTGCATTTTTTTTTAACTTTCTCTGAAGGTAAATTTAGAAAGCCAACATTCAGCCTCATGAGAGAAACATAATGCATTTCATGTATACCCAGAACCTTCTAAGTTCAAAATGGTTGCATTTCAATGTATCTTAAAGATCCATATTTTCAACCTAATCCAACCCCAAATTTCCCATCCAATCCATACCTTCTTTTCACTACACACGAATATAACCCTCATAGCTATCATCCAGTTGGAGACATTTTAACTATTCCATATCCCAGCTTTCCAAGAAATGAAAATCCTCTCTGTGGTTACTGAGCTTAGGAGGCAGTCTCTGCTATGAATTTCCTCTTATTTTGTAAATTTCTTTGAAAGACTTCATAAGAAATAAGTCCTTTGACAAGGAGACCACTTTAGTGCCAACATTACAAAAGGGTCTGTGTTCATGGGGGACATTTCTTCCTTGAATTAAACTTAACCTCTTTCTCCTCCTATTTAACCACCTGATAAATCCACTTGAGCCATCTTTTGGAGAGAGAAAGGTACGTGGGAACAATAACACTTCCTTTTTGAACGGTTTAATAAAGCTTTGTGAGATTTCGAGATGAAAGATAAACGTGTAACACTGATAGCGCCTTCCAAAGCGTTCATTCATGGATCCAATTACAGGTTTCGTCCTGGTAAAAGCCACCGTGGATATATTAAACGAGAGTGTGGGTTAAGAACTGAGGTGCAGGAGTCTGACTATCTAGTTTCTAAGGTTGACTTAGCTTCTGGTTTCTTATCTAACCAGGGGCAGCTGCTTAAGGTCTTTCACTGTGTCTCCTTCCATAAACTACCTAGCAAATGCTCTCAGAATTGCTTTTAAAATGTCGGTGTAAACCACAGCTTAGACTCCTGAATAACACTGGACAAATGAGGTGAGCATTAGGAAAGAGAATTACAGCCTTCTGGATGATTTTAGACTTATCACAAAGTGTTTCCTGAGTTTAAAAGTCAGGAGATTTCTGAATGAGATCACCACTTTTTAAATCTTTTTTTTTTGGAGTTGTATTTCTATATTAAAATGTCATTCCTTTCTATTTATATTGGCTATTTTATTTATGGATACTGGAGATGTTTGTTTGTTTGGTTTACTCCTGTCTGTCTGTCTTTCTTTCTCTCTCTCTTTCTTTCCTTCTTTCTTCCTTCCTTCCTTCCTTCCTTTCTTTCTTTCTTTCTTTCTTTCTTTCTTTCTTTCCTTCTTTCTTTCTTTCTCTCTTTCTTTCTTTCTCCACTTTATCCTTCTTGATCTTCACCGAAGTTTTGCTTTCCAGTTTCTTGGCCTCTCAATTTCTACTTTCATTTTGAAAAGCATAAATTATGATCTCAACTCGCCCCAATCTGTAATATTTTCTTACAGTTAATTTGTTTTATGAAGTGTCTGTAAGTTTATGCATGCCAGATAATGTTCTCCGGGTGTCGTTTCAGATTGCTGTATATGGCACCTTCTTTTAGACATTAAATCCTAAGGGCCATCTAACAATGGGATACTTTATAATATTATAGATTAATATGTAACTATTTTATATTGAAGTTGGTTGAAAATGATCACAAATTGCCATAACCATGAAACAACCAACAGTCAATTTCTAAGAAAGCCTGCCACAGTAACATATGAGTATCTTTGCGTTCAGAAATCCACGTACGTTCTATTGTTTCTAGTAATAATCAGTATTTTGAGGGTCAATATCTGATAGATACCCAGCAAATTAAGACAGTTTCTCTCTGCCTATTATTGTATGGTTCAGGTAGTTCTTCAAGGACTCACATGTAGCAATTATTATAGCCTCATCGATGTTTTCTCAGCCAATCACAGTACCAGTACCAGTAAATAAATGCAGTAATTAAGATCGTAATCAAATGTTCTGTAATGCAATATATTGGTTATCATGGATATACTCAATATGGAACAACAAAATAAAACTTTCGTTATTACTTTTTTTTTTTTTTTTTTTTTTTTTTTTTTTTTTACTGTCCAGCCATTGCCCTCCTCCGGGTCCCTTCTCCCACAGTTCCTTGTCCCATTCTTCCTCCCTCGCTGTCTCCAAGAGGATGCTCCCTTCTCCAAACACTGCTAACTAAAAATCCATGTACAGTTTTGCCATTTGGATTGTAATCTATGGCCAGACATGTCCTTAGCAGAGAATTCCACAAGTTCTTACCTCAGTGGGTTCTTGCCAAACTGTTTCAGAGGAAATTTTGTTAAGAAACCTGAAGGTTTTAGCTTCATTTTAGTGAGACAAAAATTTACTTAAGTGGTGTTCCTGTAGTCCAAAGATTAGACAGTTCTGATTAGAACTAGATTGAAAATGAGTAGAAATCACCTCTTTGAGAACTTGTCTAAATTTAACTTCATTTCAAACCAATAAACTATAGCCTTTAGTGTGCTGTAGACAGATTATAGCTCATCAGTATGACTGAAAATCACAGTGGAATTGCTCCATAATAGTCATGTTGCTATGCCTCTAAATATAATTCCACTGAGTGACTGCATTTTCTGACAGCTTAGTTCTACTCTCCTGTGACAAACCTAAGGACCTCTATCAAGAATACTATTAATGACACGTGTGAACACACTCATAAAAAAAATCATGAACAGTCTACACTGTTACCCTTGTTTAAAAAAAAGAATACAGAATTTCATAAAGAATTTAAACAATGTTTTTCAGTATATTTTAACTGAAAGTGTTTGGTGTTCAAATCTGAAAAGGTAATTTAAATATCATTTATGATCTATGATTAGCCTCAAGGAAACAAAAGATAACACTTAGATTACTTAAGTAAATGACTAAACAGCTGCCATGATGATACCAGTGTTACAGTTGGATATGGCAGGAGGATACAGGTTTAAAATTATCTGGGAAATAACTTTAAAGTGACTTATAATTAAGATAGACGCACATTCACCCTGGAGAGGACAGTGTGATTTCAACACTTTGCCTTTCTAAACTTTTCGTGTGCCTTTCTTTTTCCAATATAGTAGTTGGTCTCAGTTTGTGACAGAGAATTACAGTACTCCAGGTCCTTAATAGAGATGGGTGTGGTCGTCATAATTTACATTTGTAATTGGGTTTTGGACTGGCAATGTGAAAATATAACAAGCCTTCAAGAAACAAGTATGACGGGAACAATAGGAATAGACCATGAAAATCTCTCCTTGAAGATTTAAATTAGATAATATGTTTTAGAGAAATAAAGAATTCGGACCTCAGGGAAAATAAAAATAAAAATTTAATTTAATACTGAAAAAAGCGAATACAAGGAGGCTTTAGAGAGGCTCAGACAGCATTTATTGCTCTTGCAGAAGTGCCGTGTTCAAGTCTTAGCACCCACACGGCAGCTGATAACTGTTTGAAACTCTGGTTTGTGGTTATACAATGCTTCCTTCTGACCGCCAAGGGCTCCTGCACGCAGCAGCCAAACATAGAAACACTTAGGAACACAAGCACGTAAACAAAAAGTAAATCAGCATAATAAATGCATGCACAAATTGTCATAATGTTTGGGAGTATGATTTAAGGAGAAATGATCTGGTGTGATATGATAAATGAGACTTATGCCAACTGTAAACACCTCTGAGTACTTGAGCCTTGCCTATTCCTGACCAACCCTCCTTCCATTTTCCTTGCTTTTTTCTTGCCTCCTCATTTATGTGCAATGTGAACCTACTCTATTCACTCCACCATCCCTTTTAATATGCATATTAATGTAAGGACTGTGTGGTGATTATACAGACATTCCTTGGGCTTAATTTCAGAGGTTCTATGATTAAGATTAAATTAAATAATTCAAATAAACTCTCTAAGTTCACCATAATTTGTTACTTAAAATACACATACAGGAGCTTTAAAACGAAGTTATGTTGCAGCATGGCTTCTCTGTATCACAGTTTGTGTTACTTATTTACTGTAGGACACATATCTCAAGATTCCAGGAACCAAAAATAAGTTCGTTCCTTCATTCTTGCATTGAGCATACAGCTTGATAAAGTGTAGCACTTTGTGATTGTAAACCCCAAGTCCCCCTCATGAGTATGGGGCTCCATGAGCCTTAGAGAACTTAGGTAAACACTTTCTTTAGTTCTGATTTGCAGAAGGAATTGTGTGTGGCTCCAAATGTAGGGGAATGTATAAAAGGCTTTCAAATGGATTCTGAAGACATCAGAGACTCTCCTTCAAGTACAATCTGACAACCATTCTCTATGGTCCATCTTTCGATTAGTTTACACCTTTGTGAATTGTCACTACATGATGTTATTGTGGCGCCTTTGATCAAGCTGATCAAGCTACAAAGTGCCTGTATCCCATGAAACACAGTTATCCCTTTCTGACTAGGCCTCTTTATGATTTATCTTCTTATATAATTATAATATCTATTTCTTTAACTAATTAATCAAGGGTAATGCTTGATATATGTGCCTTCCATATGTACATGAGTTTTTAATTAAATGTTGTTAATAAAGGACCATTGAGTATAACCTTATATCTAGCCAATTAGTAATTCTACATCCAACTAACAAAAAAAAATCCTGTATGTTTTTATTGGCTATTTTATTTATTTACATTTCTCTGCTGATATTCATGTTGTGCAAGGTTTGCCAGTTGTGTCAAACAAAAACTATTGTTTCTTCCTTTATTTTCATCCTCCTTGGAGAATATGAACTTTAGATGACTTTGGCTTGACTAGTATGTTCTATGAAGTTGTGCTATGTCATTTGCCAAATGATACTTGGATTGTAGAAGAGCAAGTTGGCCTAACTTACCTATACTTTATCATGGACACAGTGATAAGGTTTCCCTTACAGGTTCTAGTTTTACCAGCATAGCTGCTATCAGTTGCACATATATAATAAGCATAGAATATATTGATGAATGTTTTATTTGGTATTTTGTTCACTGAATTTTATAAATTATATAAATGAAGAGACTCGGTACTAAAGCTATCTAAACTAAAACCATTGTGGGGGGAAAAAACCAAAATGGTAAATCAAGAAAATGACTGCCATGGTGGCCAGGACTTTTCCACTGAAATACCAGAGAACTTTACAGAATGGGAGTGGATCTATAACATAGGAAACTGGGTTGTTTTATAAGTGTTGTTTAGTAAGGGATTGCCTTTCGTAGTGATGACTATCCTGGTTAGACATGAGAACATAATTTCACCACTGTTCTGCCAAAATCATCATCATCAAAAGGGTGAAATTAATTTAGTTAAGAAAAAATGTTGAGCCTGTGTACAGGAAGAAAATTATATTATGCTTAGGCAGAATAACCATGTTTTTACAAAATATCTGAGCTTAAATTTATTGACAGAGCAAGTAAATTGCAAGAAATTATTATCATAAAATAATAAAAATGAACCTCAAAATGGGAGAAAGGATGAGAGGAGAAATTCTCTTTTACTTCAGTAGAGAATGATGATATATATATATATATATTCATATATATATTCATCACAGGATTAAGTATTGCTTCAGAACATTTAAAGGTAATATGAAAATCAGATAATTCTAAAAAATAGTCATTGATCCTCCCTATAGCTCAAAATTCCACTTGATGCTCCGTATTCCCCTTTCACATTCAGAGATTTCCTCTTAGGAGGTGGGAAGAGGAAAGAATGCATCTTACCAAACAGGTCCAATTCATCTATGTGATTGCTTTTGACTAAAGAAACCATAATTGGAAAGTAATTTCAACCTTGAATTTCTACTCTTATGAGGATGGTGGAGGCAACAAAACCAATAATTTTTTTGCCTCTTCAAAACTCTTTATTACAGGAAATATCTACTCCCTAATTTATTTTTAAAATTTCATGAAATGAATACCATGACATTTATTTACTTCTTCATTTATTGCTTGTGGATTTGTTGAATGAATGGCTGTAAGAAATTAGAAGCCAGTAAGGACTAGGTAATGTGAATTCTTTAATTCAGTTTCCTTAATGCTTCATATTATCCAGAAGGCCTTAATAAAACATGACAGCACAGAAGCAAAGCAGGAAGAACAGACAAACCAACACATCACTGGAAGGAGAAGAGTGTAGAGATGAACAAAGGGATGTATCACAGAGTTTAAGGTTCCATAAATGGTGCTACAGGAATGGAAATCTTTGCCCTCAAGGTATTATGTGCCTATTTCTCTTTACGGCACCGTTCTTACTGCATATATCAAGTGTTCAGATAGAGAAATAGGATGATAAATATCTTCTATGTATAGAAAATGTAAGCACTTTACCTATTTCTGCATGCATGCTTGTATGTGTGCTGAATCACATTGGCATTTGGCATTTCCCTACTTGTACAGATGTTTTTAATGTCAGGCTTTGTCTGATGAAAATATGTGTTGGAAACAGTTCTGTTCTTTTTACTTTTATTATTCAGGCATCTGCACAGCCATTAAGATGAGCACAAGAAATAAAAATCTGTATGAGATCTCTCTCTCTCTCCTTTGAATGTCTGGTTTCTTTTCATTTACTTACAATTATATTCATACTATTATTGTGATGCCACAAACGAGAGACAAATATCTGAAGGGAAGAGTGTGCCAAGGATTGGTCACCATTAGAAGTCAATAAGCCTATTTGCATTGCAACACTTTGTTTTATTTTATTACAAAGGAATATCACAGATATAAATGCCCTATACATATGTGTGTATGTATATACTATGTATATATAGTATGCTTTATATGTATATATACACTATACATGCTATATATGTACATATATTGTTGGATACAGTGAAATAATTTATGAATAACTTCCATTCTTTAAATTTTTCTTCATGTGTACAAGGCACTTCTGTTACTCTCTTTCAACTCTCTCTTTTTCCATCCCTTCTTGAAAGCCCTGCTTCTTCTCTACAAATCTCTTTATCATATTCAAGACTTTGGTTCTGTTTTGTGTTCCACAGTTTATAACTATGTCTTGCTGTTTGGCCCTATGTGTGAAAATCTGATGGATTCTCCATTGGATGCACAACTCGATACACTGTTTCATCCAAACATCAGTTAGTTCCAGAATAGTCCAGTAGGCAGTTATAGGCCTTAATGTAAGTCTTCTCTGTCCACAGGCTACAGCTGAGTAGGACCAACTTGTGTGTGGTAGATGGCAGCAGTTACAGCCCTTAGGAATTCACAATTAGCATGTGGTATTTCATAGTCCTTCTTCCTGTCTTCTAGCTCTTGTATTATTTTTTCCCTTCTTCAACAGTATCCTCTGAGCCCTTAGAAGGCAGGATAATTTACTCTTTAAGGTTGACTCCTCATCCCTTGTTCACCACAAAGAGGTTTTGTTGATGAAAGCTGAGAGCAATCTCTGGTAGTTTATGTGTACATGGTTATTTGATGTGATATTTTTCCTTTGACCTTTTACAAAGAGGTATCTATTTCCTCCACAGCAGTTGAAAAAGTCTTATTTCTACTTTACACGTTCGCTTTTGTGACTGTGCATGCAAATAATGATTAATAATCCAGAGACCAATACATCTGGTTTATTTGAATTCCTATAGAGTTAAATTAGTTGTATTTCCTTTGGTTTTAAAAACATAAGACAAAGTTTATCTCAGTTCAATATCACTTCTCAGAAGAATTTAAGCTAAGCCAAAGATTAAAAGCTGCAATAGAGTTGACAAGACTCAGGGCAGGACACTGAAGGATGCACTGAAGCAGAGACATAGGAAATGATGCCTTCAGGCTTGCTCCCTGTGGATTTTTCAAGCTGCTTTGTTATATCATTCAGGACTACTTGAGGAAGGATGGCCCGACCAGCATTGGCTGGTCCCTCTCACAATCACTGATCAAGAAAATGTCTCCTCACAGACTTGCTTACAGACTGATGTGATGAAATGCTTTTTCCTTTTTTATTACTTTTAGTTTTTACACTCCAGTTATCCTTCTCCTGGTCTGCCCTCCCACAGTTGCTCATCCCATTCTTCCTTATTTTCTTAACTGAGTTTCCCTCTTCACAGATGACACTACACTGTGTCAGGTTGGCAGAAACAACCAAAACCAAACAAAATAAAACAAAGAAAAACAAAAAACAAAATTAACAAAACAAACAAACAAAAGACAAACCAAAACAGAAACAACAACAAAAGCAGCTAGTACAAATCTGTGCTCAAACAATTCCTTTTCTCGTAAATTGCTTTGAGAATATTATCGAAGCAATTGGGGGGGGTGGAGCTAAAATGATTCATGTCTTATTTTTGTCATATGTCATACCATGTAAAGGAGCAATGTAACCAGTACATTCCCTAAGCTGTTCTGTGCTATATACATGTATAACAAGAATACACATACACACACACACACACACACACACACACACACACACACACACACACCTTACTTAAATTTTCCAGAAAATTTGGAGAAACAGAAATGTAACCTTTGAAAACTCCCTCAATATCAGTGCCATTTTATTTTTATCAGTCTTTAAATGTTAAGGATGTGAAGAGTATGCTGTTGAAACCTTGTGCTTCCAGCTGAACGAAAAGACTAGCTGGTGTGCAGCACTGTGTAGAGGGAACTGGGTTCCAGAAATTGTCATTTTTCTTCGAATCTATGTAGGATGCTCTTTGTGAACTTTGTACTGTGAGCTCTTCTTCGCCGCCATGCTCAGCTTTGTCATACCTACCAGGAACCTTTAAAGGAAACAAAACCGTATGATGTTCAGGTCAACCTAGTACTCTCTACTTTTGGACTATACATGCGTATGCCTGTACAGATGGCGAAATTGGAAGGATTTCTCACACCACAGAATGGCTTTTAAGACTAGCAAGGTAGGAGAAAGTAATGTTTAGACATACAGGAAAGATTTAGTTGAGAGTAACATTGAATTAATAGCTATTTTGTTCCACTGATATTTATTTAGTTCCTTCTATATTAGGTGACCAGAATGTCACTTTACCTGCGTTGAGATGTCATAGAATTTGCTCAATATTCACAAACACGTATCCATTTCTAACCTGATATATTCAAATTCCATGGTTGTAGTGCCAAGACCAGTATATTTAAACATCACTAAAAATAATATTTAGATAGTAATAGAGCAAATAATAATGGCACAGGACATCTCTCTTGATCTCAATTCATTAGGATCTGGAAACCAAATATGAACAAGTAAATATTACGGTTAATGTATGTTGGCTTTCTAATGAATTCTGGAAAGAAATTGCAAAGAAACAACTGGATATTGTATATTAATTCTGTAATCATTTCAAATGGACAAAACAGAGTGAATTTTGATGATAAAAAAGGAGTTAAAAAACAATCAATGAACGCTCAAGAGGACCATTAGTTTTGAAATCGTCAGTCTCAAGTCTGAGCGGTTGTTGGTATGCTATATATTAAAGCTATAAACAGACATAGATACTAGGAAAAGCAAATTAAGTTCATTTTAGACAATCTAGCTCCCTAATTCTAGATACAAACTTTTGTTTTTCCAAAAGTACTTAGACAAGAAAAAAAAGCAACAAGGGAAGCATGATCTCATGCCAGAAAATAAAATGCAAACAATTCCTCATGCCCAGTGTAATTTTAAACCTCCCACATTATTCAACACACACATACATATGCATACATATATAGAGTGAGAAAGAAATTTATAAATTAGATATATTTCTTATTATAGTTAAAGATGAAAAATAAACAACAAATAAGATTTTTCATTACTTGAATCATTTTTAGAGTTCACAACATGAAAAGTACTCATTTTAATTAATGTCATTTGACATCAAAGTTCAATAACATAGTAAGCATGGGTAGATGTATTCATATATTAGCTAGACCTAAGTCTGGGAAGTGGGCCATGCTTTTCAAATTATACTATCATTGTTTACAAAGAAATAGAAAATGTTAACTAACATGATTAAATAAAGCACATATAAACATGTATGACAAAGTCAAGACAAATGTTAGTGTTAACACATGTTGAATATGTGCACATACACAAAATGTGTAATCATAATATCCTCTTGAGCTGTATTAGCAAAGGTAGCTATGCCAGGGGGAAACTTTTACAGACTCGCTTGGCTTCAGGCTGCATGTTTATTGTGTTATACAAATACACGCAAACGCATTTCCACCGTGAGTGAGAAAAGACAAAAACAAAGTATACATTCCGCATGCAATGTTTTTCCTCACTGCTGTTTCTAGGTGGATGGCAAATTATGAACTGTAGGTGTTTCAAAACAAATGTGGTAGAGGGAGTCCCTCACCCTTCTGTGAAATACAAACTTCTTTTTATGTGTTTACAGAAAAAAAAATACACCCATGGTCAGAAAGTCAATATTTTCTCTTCAAGACTGACCTAATTTTAAGTCATATTCTCTGCTGCGGTGTTTGGTGAAAGAAACATACTTTGGAATTTTGTGTGGATTCATTATTAAGGGAAATTATCTTTTCTACTTAAAACTGTTTTTGTAACCAAAGGAGAGATTTCAGGCCACCTATCTAGACAAACATCCTACTTTTCTTTTAAAATATTTGATCTTCCAAGGGTAGGGTGTTGAGCATGGTTAAGAAGATCATCTAGGTGTGGGGTCCTGCTTTCTCTGGTGATTTAGCTATGCAGGAACTGGTCTGGAAGGCTGATGGGTCCAGACAAGAAGGAGGTGTTGATGACAGAGAGGCATAATTGGGAATTACTGCCCAGGGGAAGAAGAAAGCTAGGGCTGCTGAGGCTTACCACCCCCACCTCCTCCTCAAATGATATTTATTCCTGAAAGACAGTGTTCAGAGTATACGATCACAGAACCAACCTGATCGCAGGAGAAATGCACAGCATTCCAAAACTTGTTTTCTCTAAGTGTCCAGGAAAGAAAAATGTGTGTCTCTTAAAGAAATTTCCAAACTGTCTCTGTGAGAAATAACCCAATGTTTCAACTTAAGAAATGAAGACTGCTTTAAACGAGGGGTAATTATTTCAGCAGAAAGCAAAAATAAAATATCAGCAGTCACAAAACCTGCAAAAGACATGGTTAAAATTGGGGGAAAAAAGCAACGTTAAAAGTACTTATTTAATTGACTTTTGAAATCCATTGGCCTTTCCCCCCCGGAAGAAATAACATGAAATATTAAATAATAAAGGAAAATGTATTTTATATTTATTTATACTAACTTTTTAATAGATTGTTTTATTTATGTATATTTCAAATGTTATCCTTTTTCCCAGTTTCCCTTCCACAAACCCCCTATTCCGTACCTCTTTCCCCTGCTTCTATGAGGGTGCTCCCCCACCCACCTACCCATCTTGCCTTACCACCCTGGAAATTCCCTACACTGGGACATGGAGCCTTCACAGGACCAAGGGACTTTCTTCCCATTGATGTCCAAACAAGGCCATCCTCTACTACATATGCATCTTGAGCCATGGACCCCTCCATGTGTCCTCTTTGGTTGGTGGTTTAGTCCCTGAGACCTCTGGGAGGGATAGGGGAAAGGAGTATCTGGTTGGTTGATATTGTTGTTCTTTCTATGGGGTTGCAAATCTCTGTAGCTCCTTCAGTCCTTTCTCTAACTCCTCCATTGGGGATCCGGTTCTCAGTCCAGTCGTTGGCTGTGAACATCTACCTCTGTGTCTGTCAGACTCTGGCAGAGCCTTTCAGGAGACAGCTGTATCAGGCCCCTGTCAGCAAGCACTTCTTTGTATCTACCGTAGTGTCTGGGTTTGGTGGCTGTATATGAGATGGGTAGTAATAGAAAGTAAAAAATGTAAATTTTCTGTTACTAACTCTTACAAACAAAAGGCCTACCTCAATGTTACCATCAATTTTCAATACTTTTATTTTTAATTTTGGAGATGTTTTTTTGCCAGAAAAGAACCGATATTCTATTTATTATTGTAAGAACTTTGTATTCTTTCTTCTTGAGGATTTTTTGTTCTGTTTTGGTTTGGTTTTGTCTAATTCCAGTATATTGGTGTCAACGTCAGACTGAGTCATGCTTCCTCAGAACATACATATTGGGGCTTGCCCCCCACCTGCCAAATCAGCAAATCTCTGGTAAGCTGCAGTTTACCTACTTTCTCTTTCTGATTTCTTCGTTTTGCTTTTTTTTAAATACTTAATAGCTGAACAATATTTTTAAAAGTATGTTAAAACATCCTAATAAATTAAAGTATAAACTTATTCACTGAAAATAAATTCAAGGTTAAATATTTCTGCCATCTCATGAACCACAGGTATACATTTCTGTATTTATTTAGGATATGTTTACACACATTTGTTTGTTTGTTCATTTATTTATTTTTATTTATTCCTTTTCTTGCCTCTGTATTATTTCCATGTATATATCAATCACTGCCAAGTGGTGTTTAATTTGCTTAAAATATATTTTATTTTATTCCTTTTAAAACATAATATTTGATTGTTAATATTTGAGAAATGCACACATGCAACGTATCTAGATTATATTTATCTAGCCCCACTTTCTCCCACTTCTCCCAGATCCATGTTGTCCTATATACCACCTCATATATATTTTATTTATCCATTTAAAATATTTTGAGATTATTATGTACTATAATGTCTCTCTTCACTTTTTCCTTTCCAAACCTTCCCATATACTCCTTGTTTTTCTTCACATCCATGGCCTCTTTTTTTTATTAATGGTTATACACATAGATGCACATATTCATTTATATCCCTAAATATAACCTGTTCAGTTCACATAAGGTTGCTTGTTTGTATGATATCAGAGCTGACCATTTGTCACTGTACTTAGTGTTACTTTCCCTGAGGAAGAACATGTCTCCCAACTCTCTTCCATTACCCTCAGTTCTCGGTGTATTAGACAATGTAAACTGGAAGTCTGGATCACACCCCTTCGACTCCCAGGGTTGGAAGTACAGCTATGTATCACAGTGCTCATTCTACATAGTTCTAGGAATGGAACTCAAGTCCTCGTGCCTAATAGGAAAACTTCACCAACTAAGCTGCAGCTGAAATTTGAGTTGTACTGTTTGCTTACATTTTCTCTAGTACAAATAATTCATTGTTAGGTATTTACCTCCAAGCTTGTTCTCTGTCCAGATATAATGCATACTCTTTCTTCCTGAAGACATTGTACTTTGACTTGTCTTTTAATGGGCTGTACCCAGTTTTATGTTAAACAATACCAATAGTACTGTTACATAGACATAAAGTAGCTAAATATTTGAAAACAAATTGTATCTGTGCATTGCATATCTAAAATGGAAAGAAAATTAAAACAGTTAAAGCTAGCTAAAGATTTATAGAAAAGTTTTCATGTGCCATTTCTCCAAATCTTGCCTAAGGGGACTGTAATATAAATCTAGACTCAAAGACCTCATGGGTTTGGGAGCTGTGGAAAAGAGATTATAGCTCTGAAAGATTTTAGGAATGTTTGAAACCACTCCGGGCAAACACAATTTCTGACCATGCTAGTACAAAATGAGGGTGCCCCATATAACACCTTAACCATTTGAACTGACCCACTGAAGTTGGTCTGTTTATGCAATAGGAATTCCTGTGTCTCTATCTTTGGAAAAGAATGGTGAGACAAATATTATCACCATGTTTAGACCATACTCCCACTGACATGTGGAGTTGAGCATAACAGAAGGTCGAATAAGAAAAGATCTGAGCCCCTTTTGGACCTGGCTCTTCTGCAGTGGCTTTGTTATCACACCTAAAAGAACCGCCAAAATGAATCAAAATGTTTTATTTTTACACAGAAGAAATTGTCATAGGGTCAGTTTCATTCCACTGCGACCTATGAGTTCCTATGGAACTTATGAATTCCTGGACCTATGAGTTCCTTCTGTGGAAAGTCTGAAAGCAAGGAAAAGCGTAGCCTAGATATGATCACTGGTGTTTCCCAGGCCTTTAATAATTAATGACTCCTAAATAGGTTATCATACTTTACAGTTAAGACTCAAGACTCAATCATGGTCTCTCTCACTCAGATGGGCAGTGAAAAATTTAAAGAACTATGGCAAAAATATTTTTGAAAACATTTAACCAAGTAACTTTTATTTTTTAAATAATCTGATGCAAGTTATACCATGTTGTCAGTAAATTAAGTGACTCACCTCAGCTTTTCTGCATTGCCAACATCTGACTTCTAAAGGAGTAGAATATCTAGGAATTCGTTGTGTAAATATATGTACTGGCTGGCTTTGTGTATCAACTTGAAACAAGCAGGAATTATCACAAAGAAAGGAGTCTCCTGTTAGGAAATGCCTACATGATATCCAGCTGTAAGACATTTTCCCAATTAGTGATCAAGGGCAGAGGGCACAGCTCATTATGGGTTGAGTCGTCCAGTGGCTGGTAGTCCAGGGTTCTATAAGAAAGCAAGCTGAGCAAGCCAGAAGAAGCAGTCTAGTAAGCAGCACCCCTTTATGGCCTCTGAATTAGCTCCTGCCTCCAAGTCCCTGTCCTATGTGAGTTTCTGTCCTGACTTCCTTTGATGATAAACAGCAATGTGGAAATGTAAGCTGAATAAACCCTTTCCTCTCCAGCTTGCTTCTTGGTCATGATATTTTGTGCAGTAATAGAAACCCTGGCTGAGACAACTGATAACAGAAATTTCTTCATTGATAAAAGATTTAATGGCTAAAATTCTTCATGAGTAAAATATGCTACAGTATACTTTTCACACATTATATCTTGGTAAAAGGAAGTAAGAAGCAGACACATGAGAATGGCTGTTCCTGAATCATATTTCACAGTATTCCATGACTCTTTTTTTTTTATTGAGAGTAGTCTCTCTTTGGTATGCAATCAGAACTAGGTAATAGGTTTTTAATGTCCTCAACATTTTCCATTTCATTATCAGGATAAAACTATAATAGTCTAGCTCACAGCAGCTGCCTATATTGTGTTTAGTTTTAATGCAGCTGAGAACCTTTATCATCCCTCCTCATTATGAATGCACAGGCACACACATTTTCAAATATAGAGTAAAAAGGTATTTCAAAGCTTGCATAGAATTCATCATACTTAAAAGCAATGCCAAAAGAAATACTTTGAAACTTCATTGAAAAATTAAACAAATACCAAGTTTTTTAATTCATTAAATATGTCTTCATTTCTGCTAAAAATTTCAAAATTGAATTTTTGACAGGAAACCAGTAAGTTCAATGTAACTTGCAAAGGCTCTGCAGAAGTCCTGCCTGACTTTTCGTTTTTCACTTAGTTTACCTAAAACCTAAAATCGTATGATACGTTTAAGTAAGAACAACAACAAAGCTACTAATTCTAAAATAGTAGACTTTCCTGAAAACAATTATAATTGATAAATTATGTAAACAGTATAGTTATATTCTTAATTAATTTTGTACTTGATTTAAACAACATGATCAGGGCTTCAGTAAAAACTTTAAAGGAAAAAGTATAGAAGTTTATAAAAAGGGAGACAGGAGTAAGCGGATCCAGGATAAGAGGCCAGGCACAGGAAGTCCTATAATTTTCTGTAGAAACATCAGACCCAGGAACTGACCACAGATGACCTATGGTAGGCAATAAGGCATTCCGACACCATTGTCACAGCAAGCATGGAAGAATGGAAGGTCAACTATCCCAGTGGAGGATACCCATGTGGAGAGACACACATGATTAAAGTGGGAGAAGGTGCTAGGCAGGCATTTGCTGATATTTTGATAGTGATTTTTATAGTATATAGCGTTTGATTCTCAAAGAAAAACTAAGGATACTGTTTGTCACCCTGAATACCAGTCCTGCAGAGGAAGACACTTCAGAACTACAAATTCTTATTACCTGAACATTAAAAAGTCTAATAAGAAAGGGGGTGACTTCATCAACAGAAAAACAAGAAAGACTCAACATATGAACTCGATCTGGATTTGCAACCCCCCCCAATAAAAGAAAAAGTCAGAATCTTTCTCTTTAAAATTACTAATAACATGTTTATTGCCTTCAATGAGGATAACTTGGAAGAACTTCAAGAGAAATTATTCTAAATAATGATTATGTTGTCTTCAAACAACACTCTGACAGAAGATATGATAGTACTTCATGAGAACAAATTATTTGAATAAAATATAAAAGCTATTTCAAGGTATGAGTATACATTTCAAATTAGCAATAAAACTCCTTTAGAAAAGCCAAAGTGAGATGACAATGAAATAGAAATCCAGGAGCCAATTAAAGAAGCTAAGTGAAAAAGGCTTGCCAATAAATAGGAGCCTGGGGAAAACAGAGTATCAGATTTGAAGACAGGACAGAACAATTGAATTTCTCAGTAGGAATCAATAATGCATATAGATAGATAGATAGATAGATAGATAGATAGATAGATAGATAGATAGATAGATAGATAGATTTTGTGTGTGTGTGTGTGTGTGTGTGTAGAACACAGGGAAGCAGCTTTGGGATACCATGAAGAGACCAAATCTTCAAATTATGGGCATCAGTAATAGTGTCAGGCCTCGGGGCCTCCCCTTGAGCTGGATTCCAATTTGGCCTTGACTCTAGACCTCCTTTTCCTCAGGCTTTTCTCTATTTTTTCCCTGCAGAAAACACAAACAGAGGCAACCATCGAAATGAAAAACCTAGAAAAAATAAAAATAAAAATCACAATGCAATCGTCAGCTCTTTGAAAATATGAACAAACTACAAACTTTTGGTCAAATTTTGGAAAAAAAAGGAGAGAGAAAATTGATACAAATTATTATAATTAGGTGAAAGTTGAGACAGATAGCAATGAGATTCAGAAAATCAAGAGAATACTGTGTTCAGTTGTGGCTTTCTGTGACAGTCTTCATTTGTTGCAAAGAGGGGCGACTTTGTTTAGGGCAGGTAATTCTACCTATCTGTGGGTATGAATGTAAGATTTAGAATATGGCAGTAGTAGATTCTACAATTACACTGAGAAAGTTGATTATATTTCCAACATCAGGACTTATTGCCCTCATGTTGAATGGGCCTTGAGTAGAATTGGAGAGCTGTTTCCATCAACATCTCAGATCTGCTTATTGTTTCTGTATGGATAACTTGTTATGCTGGCAATTTTTGTGTTTTAGAGTGCTACTCTTGGGTAGATCCTTAATTGTCTATGTCTCTTGTTAGCTTCATAGAATGTTCAGGAGTCATGGAAGCTAGGCTTAAGGAAAGAAGCTTTTAGCTCAGATCCTGCTTCTTGAATAATGTAAGTAGTGTGCATGTGCGTGAGCATGTGTGTGTGTGTGTATGTGTGTGTGTGTGTGTGTGTGCGTGTGTGTGTGTGTGTGTGTGTGTGTGTGTGTGTGTGTGTGGTGTCTTAAGCAATCAGGGCTCATACTCAAACCTTGAGAAGAAGCCAACACTCTACCTTAACTCTACACTCTACCTAGTTTAAAAAACTATTCCAAAGGAGGTTTCTTGCACCTGCTAGTGGTGCTTTTGTTAAGTCTATAGTCCTTTTGGAGATTATTTTCAGCCCAAATGTCATAGTTTCTTTAATATATACTATATGGAGAAATATAATATATTCAATTATATTTACTATGTATAATTTAAGTAAATATCAAACTATGATATTGTGAAGCTTTATGAAACAACCTTGGTTTTATTTGTCACTTGTTCCTCCATTTTCTGAATTGACCTCATTCACCTCCAGTTGAAGCAGCACTCTGCTTACTGTTTACCACATCCCATCATCTAATACCTGCTATTCATCACCAGCTATAATTTCTTTATATTTTATGATTTCTGTCGTTAATTCTGGCTGCATACACACATTTGAGGATTATAGCTCTTGCACCTATGGTTATGAGAACACCAAGGAAGAGATGGTAGAAAAATTATGAGGCCCATGATATTCTAGGAAGTCCACTATAAAGCAGTCTCTCTTAGAAATGTCTTCATAAAAAAAAACAGTAATGATGGCACTATTGGTTAACAACATAATATAGGAGAGGCAAATGCTCATGGATTCCCACAGAAAGCAAAAAACTAACTTTGCAGCAATGACTGTTGGGAGAAGGATAATTAGCTCTCTCAAAGATGAGAACTCTGACTAGTTCTCCAATGCAATGTGCAGTGGTCTACCTTGGAACAATATACAGACCAAAAACTGAAATAAACTTAGCAGATCGTATTGAAGTATATTTGTGTATACATATACATACACGAGTGTTAACAAGTTAACAATGGAAAGCAAGGTAAACAGGATATCAATTTGGGAGTAGGAGACATGAGTGTTTTAGAGGGAAGAAATGGAAGGACAAGTCATATAATTCAATTACAGTTAAAAACCTACTTTCTGAAAATGAGACAATAAAATCTATGTTATAATAAGTTGAAAATATATAAAAATGGATAAATTATCAGATGTGAAAGATGAGTTAAATAGTTTAAAAATATTAACAAACAGAAATTAGATTGAAGAACTAAAATGTCCCCCAACTTATAAAAATCAGAACCAAGTAGATTCACTGAAAAATTCTACCAGAACTTCAAATAAGAATTAACAATAATAGTCACTTATTCCATGAAGTAGGACAGGAAGCAAGACATCAAGTCTCATTTTATGAAGCCACTATTGCTCTGATATAATAACAAGATAAAAATAGCAATAAAAGAAAACTACTGATTGATGTCCCCATGAACATAGATGCAACAACATTCTTCACTTTTGCAACATTCTTGCAAAACAAATTTAAGATCACATCTGGAAGAACATTAATCATGACAGACTTGCCTTAATTCTAGTAGTATAAATGTGGTTCAACAAACACGGAGGAATTATGGGCCCAAAGACAGAAATCACATAGTCATTGCAATAGAAGTGGAAAGGGCCTCCACAGAATCTAGCAACCTTTCATGATAAAAGTCATGAAGAGGCTGGGAAAGGAGGCAAACTGGATAAAATAAAATCTATGTAGACAAATATATAACCAAGATCATGCTAAAGGAAAGGAATGTCAAAGCAACCCTCCCCTGAAAAAAAAGAGTGTCCATTTGTACATATACAAATATGTAGCTTTCATATTTATCCATAAACACATTAACAGAAATCAGAAAAACAATCCCATCCACAACAGTCACAAACAAACATGTTCTAGAAACAAACCTAAGAAAGGAAACAAAAGACTTTTGTAATGAAAAAAATTAGATGTTGCATAAAGAAATTCATGGAGATACTACACTTCTCATGTTAATGAAAGGATTAATTTTATAATGATAACCATTCTGCCTAAAACAAAACAATTGTGGATATATGCTCATGAAAGTATAACTTCCTGATCATTGGCAAAGTTGTCAAAATGTACATTAGAGAAAAAAATTAAGCAAATAGTCCTGAGAAAACTTTTCATATGCAAAAATAAAATAAAATTCAATATTTATCTCTTACTCTGTGAAAAACTCAACTCCAAATAAAGATCTTCAAAATGAAACATGATATCCCAAGACATTTGGAGTGTATTTCTCTATCCATAGTCCCATGGAAGGACTTTATGAATAGGACATTAGTAGCATAAAGAAAGAGACAAATAATCAACAAATTGGATCCCATGAAACAATGTTTCTATATTGCAAAGAAGACTGTCAATCAAGTGAAGAGACAGGCAACAGAATGGGAGAGCTAAACATCCAATAGGAGATGAATGACTGGGATAGAGAGAGAACTGAAAGAAAAGTAAATATGAAGAAAATATACAATTCAATTAAAAATTAGGCTATGAACTCTTAATATGGGAGAGATTAGCTATGAGGTGAGGTCCACTTCTGAGTGGCAGAGCCAGTGTACCAAAGGAAGCCTCTGCGTACAGAATTCTCTAGGTTCATTATAAAAGGTATGACAATCAGGGCCATAGCAACAGGGAGTAAGTAGTGCCTGTAGGTATTACTAAAACTACTTTAAACAATACAGTATTTTAATCTTGTTGTACTATTTTTCCTAGCATCTGGTAAGAGTTTCTTTTTTTCACATTTTTTTCCACACACTTTATTCTTCTGCTCATGGTTTCTCCTACCCCAGCTCTTCCCTACCTCCTCAACCACCCAAGCCCACGCATTCTCTCTCTCTCTCTCTCTCTCTCTCTCTCTCTCTCTCTCTCTCTCTCTCTCTCTCTCTCTCTCCCTCGACAAACAGCAAACAAACAAAAAAATAAATCCAGTCAAAACTTGTTTTTTTAAGGCCAAAGGAAAAAAAAACACACACACATAAAATCCACAAAACCACAAAATCATGAAACATGCTTTATAAACAAAAGGCCAGTAAGACAAAAAGTGTCCAAACAAATCAATGTGAGACAAAAACACCATTGAGTTCATTTTGTGTTGGCCATCTACTACTGGGCATGGGGCCTACTCTTAAGTGTGGTTAATATACCCAGTGAGACTGCACTGGAGAAAACTAATTTCTCCTTTGCAAGCAAATATGGTAAGACAGTTTATTGATTTTTCTTGATAAGAAATAAAAATTGGAATAAGCTACATCATGGGAGATAATTTCAATTTATGATGAACTAGAGACTTCATGTAGGCCATAAGTAATTATTTTAAAGATTCAATTAAAACTTTCCTTCAAGTATATATTGTATAGTATTGTGATGGTTATTCATTTTGCCAAATTTCTTCTCATTTTATTGAAGTATCAGTAATAAAATTGTGTATTTGTGGCAAAAAAAAATTAGGCTATGAAAGTGAACAGAAATTTCTGCAAAGAAGACATACAAATTGATGGTAAACAATTAAAAAAACCAACCAACCAACCAACAACCAACCAACTGAACAAACAACATACCCATTGACCATTCTTAGCACCACGGAAATGCAGACAAGACCAATGTTAAGACTCCTTGTCACCTCCACAATCACGCTAACTTTGGGCATCATCAGGAATAGAAACGACAGCAAAACTGGCATTAATACAGATAACTCTGATGCATGATTGATGGAGGTGTATACTTCTGAAGCTATGTTCGAAATCAGTCTGAAGTTTTCTTAGTAAACTAGAAAATGAACAGCCATATGTAGGGCTCTACCAATGCTGTGTGTGTGTGCAGTAAACTTTATTCATTACTGAAGAGACTCTTGGTCATCCATGTAGAAAATGACTCTGTTCACAACTCCTAATTATACATTGAAAATCAATGTAATAGTTTTAAATGCGATTGTGATACAACTGGAATCAGCTGGGCAGAGAAACTCAATGAGAAATTGTATAGATCTGATTCAACCTGGGGGCATGTCTGTGGGTGACTGTCTTATTTAATTGACATAAGCAAGACTAAGCTCACTGTGATTGGGCACCATTCCCACCATTTGCCTTGGGATCCTGAGTTGTATAAACAGAAAGATGGGAGTGAGCACAAATAAATCTGCATCCATTCCTGTCACAGTCACTGTACCACTGGCAGTGGATATGACAAGCTGCTTTAACCTCTGCCTTGACTTCTCCAAACCAATGGACTGTAACCTAGAATTGTGAAGTAAACACCTTTTTTTTAATTGCAAGTTGATTTTAGCAACAGAAATAGAAATAGAAAAATGCTAGTGAAAGAATCTACTCGAAAGACCTAGACTCCACACCAATGTAAGATGCTCTAAATGAAAGCAGTCTCATCAATGTCCCTGAGTTAAACTATGTTCAGGGAAATCTTTCTAAAAAATTGCAAAGCAGCTGTAAGAAATTCCTAAGAAGACATGGCATTCTGAGTCTTAGATTTAAGTGCCACATTTACTCTGGGATCAACAAAATTCTAGAAGAGCCTGGGAGCAGAGAACAACTTTGAAAGGATCCACAGGCTAAAGTCTTGATCATGTATGCAGCTTGGAATTCATCCAAAGAGAATGAGGAAGCCATTAGAGGGATTCTCTGTGGAGTACTGGTGACAAGATTAACATATGTTACTTGAAACTGTCAGGATACAACCTGGACAGATGACTGGATGGTCTCTGAGGGGATACAAGGAAGCAAAGTCAGAGACCCTTTCCAGAGTCCCGAGAGAGATTTTGAGGCATGATCAGAATGGAGAGTGAAAGCACCCTATCTGTTGTTTTACTCCTTGCATGTGGGCATGGATTTAAAGCAATCATCCTCTCTAATGTAAGGACACCACCAAGGGACCACTACCAGCATGACAATGGAACACACTCCTGCTCTGGTACATTTTCTCTGTAAATGGAAAGTAATTCGCAGATAGCATTCTTCCTATGGTGCAACATAGCGAGACCGTTAGAAGCTTATGGATCACTCTATACCGATGAGGTCACCTTCTAATACAGCGTCCTCCACTTCATTTTTCCTCTACCTAAAAAGAATAAATAAATAAAGTGGTACTTTTCCTCTCTTAGTAGGCAGAGCCTTGTGAGGACCTATATAGAGTCCTAAAGTCATTTTTATAATAAAAGTCAGAAAGTCCCATAAGTGTGGCTGGGTTAAATTGTATAAAGCTATTGTCTTATAATTACAGATGACTCTTTAGCTATTACAACTCAGTGACAATATTAATTGTATAGCCCAGGGAAAGAATATTTGACTTAAATATGAGAAACAGATGAGAACCACCTCTTGAGTGTCCAGACAGTCAGTTCATTTTCTTAGTGTTTTAAAAACATTTCTGTCCAGGTCCATCTGTTCGGATGATTGATATACAAGGTCAAGAAATATGCAGGTAGCTCTACTGTGCAGAATTCAGTGATTCTTAATAATACTGCTTTCCTGTCCCTTCATTATAGATGAATATGTACAAATTCAGCAAAATTTGTGTCTGAGACATTGTAATGGTGCTGTTTCAAAGATGTTTTACCTCTCTGATGACCCTGTTGAAATTTAATCCCCCCCATTATGAGCTATTAAGAGGTAGGACCAAGGGACTTTTAAGAGGTGACTGAGGCTCTCCCTTAATGAATTAATTAATTTCATCATGCAACTAATGGATTAATGGGTTAATGGGTTATCTCAAGAATGGGCATGTAATAAAAAGCTAGTGTCGACAGACCTCTCCAATGTCACTATCTCTTGTCATGTAAAACCTTGTGCCACCTTGGAACTATGCCAACAAAGCTATCACCAGATGGATCCCCTCAATCTTATTTATACCAGAATTTTAAAGTGAAATATTTTTCTTACTTTTTGTTTACAACATACCAGGTTACAGTATTGCATCATAACAAAAAAAGCATTGACTTAGATAGATAGCTTTATATGAAGGAAGAAATCAGACTTCAAAATAATGGAATCCAAAATAGTGCATGATGTAGCTATAATAGAATACGGTGGTTATATGTCAGTCATTGATATTTCAGTAAAGTATCACATACTTTAAGGAGGACATAGACAGGGGAATGTCTTGTCACAGATTATTCTCTGAAGATCTTGGCTGTCAATATTTAAGTTAAAATTTGGACATCAGGAGGTAAAAGTGAATTGCAAGCCAAACACCCTGTTTGTTAGGGGTAGAGAACAGTCAATGGAGAAGTTGCAACATCAACTTGGAACTGTCTCAGTTGGACTGAGGGAGAATGGATAGACAGAGAATTCCTAACCCTGGAACTTGTTACACTGAATCATTGGGCATTCAGATTTAAGGGACATATGTTGTGAATTTGGAAAGTAAATATGAATATTTATAACTATCTGATACTTTTCATGGCATATTTATTAATAAAAATCTATTTTAGATGATCTACTGACAAAAGTATTTTTAAATAAATGGTTGGCTATTTTCTTAAAACACACTGTTAAGAATGCACAGGAATGTGCCATGAGGTAGTCCTATGAATTAAATGACTGCCTAAGGATCCGGCCTTAATAATGAACTGTGCTGATTTTCACAACATTGCTTTCAGGGCCAAACAGCATTTTAAGCTAGCTTGCAAGGCAGCCAAGATCAAATCCAAAAGTCTGTAATATTGACCTAGAAGTGGAGCTTCTGCAAGCCCCTAGAAAGAATGGAATAAGAGGGATCTTTTGTGAAGTTAGGGTCCTTCAGTACTAAGTACAGGGTACTAATTGGTGTCACCTCAGAGGTGGTTAGTCACAGTGCTGTTTTCTTAAGTGCTTTTGTAGTGTTTCAGGCACAATGTCTGATGTGTGGTGAAATCAGTCACAAATTCTGATAAATCTACAATTCTAACCTTTACACAGTAAACATGAAAATGAAGATTCCTGACCATTCTGTTCTACATGTATCCTCACTTTTGTTTCCATCTTGTAAAACAAGAAACAGAATAAACAACAAACAAGTAAGCAAACAAAAAACTATTACAATCCTGACATCAGGACTTAACATCTTAGTTTTCAGTGGAAACACAGCTCCTGTTCCAAAGTGACACAAATGGATGACTCAACCATCTAAGGTCTAGATGATCACAGTTCTCTACAAAGGGAGATAGGGATTATACTGTCTAAGAGTATAATTTAAACACACGACTGAAGGTGAAGCTCAGGGCCAGATGGCTTAACTGACATGTATAGCCCTGGCTTCAAGCTTTGATACCACCAGGAAAAAAAATCGCATAATAGCAGTACTCTGTGATCATTTCTTATATTTAATATTGGGGTCTTTGCTTTAAAAAGTCATTGAAACTGAGCACAATAGGACACAACTGTGATTGCAGCACTTGCAAGACTGAGCTTCAATGATTACAGGAGGCTAAGCTATCATGGGCTATACAACAAAACACAGAAACTAATGAGACTCCTTTTGTACTTGCTATTTCCTTTTAAGGCTACGGATAAGTTCAGTGTTACAAATATGGACAAAGTTCTTGAATGGGATGAGAGAGAGAGAGAGAGAGAGAGAGAGAGAGAGAGAGAGAGAGACAGAGACAGAGAGACAGAGACAGACAGAGAGAGACAGAGATACAGAAGGACAGAGACAGACAGAGACAGACATAGAGACAAGATAGAGAGAGACATACAGAGAGAGAGAGAGAGAGACAGAGACAGAGACAGAGACAGAGACACAGAGAGACATGGAGAGAAACAGCAACATAGGCTAACCTGCTGTGTAGGCTCATAACCTCAGGCACTTGGGAAGCTGAGTCAAGATTATTAAATATTTAAGGCCAGCAATTTAGTGTGATCCTTTGTCAAACAAATGAAAGGAAGGATGGGGATTAATTTCAGTAGTACAGATACCTTGGCAAGCATGCACCGCATTCTAATTACAATTCCTAGTTTGATTAAAGTATTACTGAAATATTTTAACAGTCTATAATATTGAGTGCCTTACTTCATGAGATAGGTGATCAGAAGAGACTATGACATTGTCATTTGTCAGCAGAATAAATCCATCATAACAGAGAGGGAACCTTCATGAAAGTCTACCTTTATGTTCTCTCTCTCTCTCTCTCTCTCTCTCTCTCTCTCTCTCTCTCTCTCTCTCCTATTTCATTTTTATTTTTACTCTTCCCCATTTTGCTGACCTGTCTTAGCATGTCATACAGGTCTGCTCACAGATGCGTTGTCTGTTTGTGCTGGGACATTCTATCCAAACACTAACATTTTCTTGTTCAAAGCTTTCCGGGTGTGCTTTAAAACTCCCCCAGACACAGGAAACTCCTTTCCAGTCTTCTTCATATTCATTCATCTTGTCAAATTATCTACAAGTAGAAGTATCCAGTCAGGTCTCTGGAAATCCACATGAGAAGATGATTTTTCTTTTGAAGGTATCTGTTAAGATAAATCCTGTGACTGGTCGTTTTCCATACCTTTACCTATGAGGTGTACATCAATAATTGATGTCACATTAAAGGAACACAAAATGGTCTTAATTATGCAATAATGGTCAAGGCAGACTGTTTCCTGAGAACTAATGGTTGCCTGAGAGGAGGTGATGGCTCGAGGTCCAGCTGGCTATTAAGCTACAGGAAATGCCGAGGGCCAAGACTCATATTATTTCTCTCAGATAAAAATGAACCAAAAAAAAAAAAGGCAAAGTGCATCTTTTTTTCCTCTAATGGGTAAAACAGCCTCATTTTGGATGCATAAGATGGTTCAGAAAGAGAAATGTTTGCCTAATAGCTAAGTCCCAATGGTCAGTGATCTCCACATTTTGCATTTAATGTGGTGTTAAGACCAATAATTTTCTATTATTGATTTGTAGTTTTTGATACAACCAGAAATACCCCATGGCTTTTGAGTATTTATCCAATGTCATAGGCACTGGGGCATATTTGTCTAATGTTGCTCTTAGGGCTTTTTGTGAGGAATAAATAGATTGTACTTGTGCGTAATACCAAAAAGCTTACTTTAAATATTTTTGGTTACACTAATCAATTAAAAAAGCCACCAGAGAGCTTGCGGCTTTCTTTTCTTTCATTTAGTAGTTTCTTCAAGAAAATGGTGGGGACAGAGGGATAACTACAAGATATGCTTGCTAAGTTTCCTTTGATCACTCTGCTTTTATTTCACAATGCATAATTAGAGACGAGTTGCACATAACCCTTACAGAAAATCCTTCTAGGTGAAACAAGTCTATACCTTTTCCTTCACATTTGTCGCATGACAACTTCATATTCTATTTTGTGTGTTTAATAAATATCAACCCTCTAAAATATAATGTAGTCACTTTATCAGACACACCAAGTACAGGAAGGTAGCCATTAAGAGACTATTATTTTGGTGGAGTTTGTGAAAGAGCATAGTGGCAGACTGGAGACCTAATGACCAAGGCTGAAATAATTCGATAATAAAAATAATGCAAGGATGTGAATTATAAACCAATACAAATAGATATGTATGGTCATAGCGACATCAACAGGGATAGAATACATAAAGAATTGAAGAGAATATGTTTTCTTGTGCATAAAATTGCAGAACATTTTATAAAAGGTGTTCCATTGTCATGGAGGATGGGAGTTCATGTGTTTTCAGTGTAGATTGTATATAGTGGTTTTCTTCCCCAGAGGACAATATGGGAAGTGAGAGGAATTTAAAAAAATGATAGAGTTAGGATCAAGCAGACATGATGATCAAATCAGGTCTTGATAGACTCATCAGTAGTGTTTAAAAACTTGTTATAGTCAGTGTAGCATCTTGCCTAGTTGGTTAACAGTGAAATTTCCAAAGTCACAGGTTTTGGGAATACACCCCTTTCTTGATACCCTGAGAAAAATCAATAAAAACAGCATAAAATATACCTATGGCCACACAGTTGAGCACATCATATTGCCAAGAGATACCTAGAAAGGAATTATGGCACACCTTGCTTAGGACTTAGAGGAAAAAATAAATAAAAGAATCCCCTCAGTGTGAAATGTTAATGTACATGTGAATTGAAAAGTAAAAATTCTTGTCAATGCAAATTAAGTTTTCCCCAGAAGGGAGCTGGTATTTCTTTTGTGTTTTCCTTTACTTGGAGGATTTAAGACACCCACAACCACACGTTCTTTCATTTTGGCTGAATATGGCTAATACATATTTTGTGAATTTTTAAAATATACTAAAATATACTAAATATAGCCCTTCCTGAAATTGAAAGCAAATGGAATTGTGTGAAGGAGGAGGTATTTTTTTCAACCATAATTGATCCATTTACTAACACAATGTTTTCGTGACAGGTAGGAGTAAGCACCACATGGTTCTCAAAGGAGACACACAGTTATGGTCAGCAGACACAGGAGTACTATTCATGAGACTGGGGGCGAAGCCTCTAAGTTCAAACCTTGGGGTCTGCAGATGTCAATCAGTAATAACACGACTGACTTCATAGATAATTTAGAAGGCTAAATTAATTATTATATTTTAAACACTTAGATAATCCTTACGACTATGGAATCCCCTTGTAAACATAACAAAATATATTAAGTTCAATGTTTATTGTTTAAATACAAATTCTTGGCTATAGCTTCAGAAAGTGCATGAAAGAGAAATAATTTTAGAATGCTTAGGCTGTGGCATCAACAGAGAGGCACAGTCAACACACTAGCAGTAATTAACCGTAGTTGTTTAGCTAGTACAATGATATGCCGTATATGAATCCCTCTTCTTCACATACAAAAACATCTCAACCCCTTGTCTTGTCTGTGTGTTGCATACATGCATGCATGTTTGAAAATTTGTGTGCGTGTGTGTGTGCAGGGGGTGGGGGAGTTAAGGATTGAGTCTGCACATGTGTGATGGGCTGAGTTTGGCATCAACTGTCTACCTTGATCATGTACCACAGTATGTATTCAGTCAGGGTTTTTCATTGGACCCAAAGCTTGTCATTCAACCAGTTTTTGTTTTTCTACATCTTGCTCCAGGGAATCTCGGTTCTCACCTCTTGCGCACTGGTAGAATATCCAGGTCATTACATTCACTCTGCTTTAGCCAGGTAGTAGAGATCCAAAATCAGGAGCCCCCCATTTCTAGAGTGAGCACTTCACACAGTGAACCATGGCTTCAAGTCCTTCATATCTAGAAACTTGATGGAAAGTTGAGATAAAATCTAGCTGGGTATTGTGACACATGCCTGTAATTTCAGTACTTGGGAAGTAGAGGCAGAAAATGCAAGGTCAGTACATAAGATATATTGGGGGATAAAAAGACAAAATAAATATAAATAACAAAATGTCAAAAAGTGAAATAATCAAATAGATTTAACCCACTTTTTGAAATATAAAAATGGAATGGCTTGGGAACAGTATCAAGAGTAACTGAATAAATTTAAAAACTTAGATGTTTGGTAATTAATAAACAATTTGTCAAGATGTTTAAAAATGTAGTAAGTAATATGATGAAAAGAATGTGATGGTTGTTCAGGCTTTTTTTTTTGAAGTGTCCCAAGATAAATATGCACTTTACCACTAAATCATGTCCTGATCCGTGGTTATTTTAAAGTCTTCCATTAGAAGTAGAAGGACTCTGGGGTCTAACCTTTTGAGTTCTTTGTACAGATTGGATATTAGCCCTCTATCAGATATAGGATTGGTAAAGATCTTTCCTAATCTGTTGGTTGCCATTTTGTCCTAATGGCAGTGTCCTTTGCCTTACAGAGCTTTGCAATTTTATGAAGTCCCATGCCGATTCTTGATCTTAGAGCATAAGCCATTGGTGTTCTGTTCAGAAAAATTTCCCCAGTGCCCATATGTTTGAGGATCTTCCCCACTTTTTCTTATATTAGTTTGTATCTGGTTTTATGTGGAGATCCTTGATCCAACCCTGTTAAAAATACGGTACAGAGTGAAGCAAAGAATTCTCAACTGAGGACTATCAAATGTATGAGAAGCACCTAAAGAAATGTTCAAAAAAATAAAAATAAAAAAAAGAAATGTTCAACATCATCGGTCATCAGGGAAATGCAAATAAAAACAACCCTGAGGTTCCACCTCACACCAGTCACAATGGCTAAGATCAAAAACTCAGGGGACAGCAGATGCTGGTGAGGATGTGGAGAAAGAGGAACACTCCTCCATTGTTGGTGGGATTGCAAGCTGATACAACCACTCTGGAAATCAGTCTGGAGGTTCCTCAGAAAATTGGACATTGAACTGCCTGAGGACTCAGCTATACCTCTCCTGGGCATATATCCAAAATATGCTCCAACTTATAACAAGGACATATGCCCATTATATCCATAGCTGCATTATTTATAATAGCCAGAAACTGGAAAGAACCCAGATGTCCCTCAACAGAGGAATGGATATACAAAATGTAGTACGTTTACATAATGGAGTACTTCCTAGCTATTAAAAACAATAACTTCAGGAAATCCATAGACAAATGGATGGAACTAGAAAATATCATCCTGAGTGAGGTAACCCAATACCAAAAATAAATAAAAAATAAAAAACAAAACAGAACAAAACAAAACATGGTATGCACTCACTGATAAGTGGATATTAGTCCCAAAACTTAGATTACTCAAGATACAATTCACAGACCACATGAAGCTCAAGAAGAAGGACAATTAAAGTGCTGATGCTTCATTGCTTTTTAGAAGGGGGGAAAATATTCTTGGAGGTTCAAAGTTTGGAACCGAGACTGAAGGAAAGGCCATTCGGATACTGCCCCACCTGGGGACCCAGCCTATATACATACAGCCACCAAACCCAGACAGTATTGCTGATGCCAAGAAGTGCATGCTAACAGGACCCTGATATTTCTAACTCCTGAGAGACTCTGCCAGAGCATGACAAATACAAAGGTGAATACTCACAGCCAGCCATTAAACTGAGAATAGGGTCCTCATCGGAGGAATTAGAGAATGGATTGAAAGAGCTGAAGGGGTTTGCAACCCCATAAGAACAGCAACCAACCAGAGATGTTGAGTACAGGCTCAATGCCCCAGTGTAGGGAAATGTCAGGACTGGGAGGTGGAAAGGGGTGCGTGGATGGGTGGATGAAAATCCTCATAGAAGCAGGGGGAGGGAGGAGGTGATAGGGGGTTTATGGATGGGAAACAGAGAAAGAGATAACATTTGAAATGTAAATAAATCAATATCCAATTGGAAATAGTAGAAGTACTTTAAAACTTTTTAACTTAGAACTTGATGTACAAATTGTTATCAGAGTATAAAATTTGGGTTTCTTAAGAAGCACAAGGAATATGACTTTCTGCCTTTCTGGAAGTTATTCTGACTCTCATTATTGGTGGAATGAAAAAGCTATTATAATATAGGCTGCTAAATATGCAGTATGGTTATTAAGTAATGCCATTCTATATTAATTCAATACTTCTACCTTTGGTATAATTCATGATGCATTTAATTTTATTATGCCTGAGGTTTTTATTGAAAAAGACAAACATTGTAGCTGAGTTGATATTTTGCTAGACTGTTGCAACTGGTGAATCCACTTCCTTACTTTTGAGGGCTGAGACTTGAGAAGTGAGTGCTAAATTCTTTCCACCATGAAGTCAGTTTGTACTCATTGCTGTCATCAAGTGGGCAGGCCTTGTTGAGAGGTAAATTCTAAGACATGTGTCTTTCAAATGTCAACTTCGAGCTGCTCATTTTATCATGATAAGAACCATTCACACTCTGTATGGAACAGGACTACTGTTTTCTTTCTCCCCAGATATTTATTAAATCAATGAAAGGTCCTTGTGTTGCCTTAAGGGATTTTCAACTATAGAATATTTCTTCTTTATATGAAATAGATACAGGGGGGAAATGAGTAAAATATGTCTCTTGCTGCAATTTCATAACTATTAGCATTTTATTTCCATAACAATATGCACCTCCTTCATTCATTTTTATCATTCATTTAATTTCATCAGAGATGTCCAAAGTTTACAATGTAGCTCATTTTCTATATGTATAAGATGCTGGTAATTGGAAGATATCTGTAATCCTGTTTCTTTACACATATTATTGATCACCTGCCATGAACCAGGACAGATGGTAAACAAAGACAGGTCTTCTGGATTGCACACAGTTAGCAACTTTACATCCCACATTGGGATCAAAACAAGAATAGAAGTAATTAAGGTGGCACATAATATATGAAGCTATTGTCCCATATTTCGAAAGACAAAATGATCAACTGTTTTAGTGAATGCATGATGAAAAAGCTTGCATTTGAATATTTTATGAATAGCCAAGATATCAACAGTTAGTGGGGATTTGTGAGGTGCAGAATTGAATGAGGGGTTAATAGGATTTCGCTGTAATATAGACTTTCTTAAGAAAGTAAGAGCCTTGTGTTTCTCAAAAGAATGGAACCCAGAATGAGTGAAATATAACAAATACAGTACAGATGTGTGCACCTACCTGGGATGTGCTCAGTAGACCAAGTCTACTCTGTATGTCAGAGTAACCAGGTGAAGCACTGAAGCATGATAAACATCCATACATAAGGAATGCTCAAGCACGATGGGACCCCTACATAAGGGTAGCTCAAGAAAGCCTACAATGTCACTGTGACAGACATTCTGTGCCATTCTAGAAAAAAATCTAGTTAGTAAGTTATTGGGCCTCTAAGCATCTTCCATAGTATATTTTAAGCTTCACCAAAAAGTTACCTCTATTTTACCATGATATTGGTTTAAAACTAGATTACTTTCCTCCAAACATCAGATAATAATTTCCATATCAGGAGTTATGAAGAATATATATATATATATATATATATATATATATATGTGTGTGTGTGTGTGTGTGTGTGTGTGTGTGTGTGTGTGTGTGTGTTCCTTCCAATGTTTCTTTGCTTGATATTTTTCTGTTACATGACAATATTAAGTCTAGTACATTGTCTATTGCATCAAGTGCTCACAATTAATTTTATTATAACTATGCTATTTGAAGTATACTGAGGTCCGGAACATTGAATATTATGTGGAATTAAAGAAATTACATCTTATATGTAAGGCTTATCACACAATTTAAGCCCTTCCTCAGATCACAACAGGAAGGACAATAAGACAAGGTGTGCTCACTTTTGGTACGCTATTCATTAGTGATCTCACTTATTTCTCCTGATATTGCTAAGACTTTGGTAGGAAAAATCATTCATTTCTTAACTTATCTTTCCAAAATGAAACCAAAATAAACACACAAACACACACACACACACACACACACACACACACACACACACACACACACGCACACCACATTCAAAATAAATTTTTATGTGACCAGGTTTTATTCATTTTTACAAGGTGTCCATCAGCTCAGAATTGTCTCAGTTTCATTACTGAACTGAGATCCTGAGATGATGAGTACAGGAAAATGCCACCAGATACAATTCATGAGGTGTTGAGACTCTACCCTGGGCCTTGCACATTCTGGACAGTCATCCATCAGCTTGGCTAAGGCCCCCATCAGACTTCATTTGAAAATAAAACTATCTTTAGTTACTCTTTTCCTCATAAGTATTGTGGGTTTTTAAAAATTACAAGTTTCATCTTTTTCATTTCATGTATTTTCCCTCTAAAATGTAGCACTTGAGTAAAAACAATGCCACTTTTACTTCTACACTTGAGCATCTTGTGAGACAAGTGTGCTGATAGGAATGTGCATTGTTGAGTGCACATAGGAGTAGAATGGAGAAAAACTTGGCTTTCCTCATGTTTTTGTGTCATTCCATCATCAGCTATGAAAACGCTGTAAAAAGGTTTTGATACACGTGTAGGTGTGCATCATGACTTTTGACCCCTTGCATTTGTGGTCCCTAATTGTTTGGGAGGTGTTTGCCAAATCATAACCCTATTATACCTTGTCCACTAAGTTTACTATGCAGCTACAGGGTCAAGAAACATTATTTATATATAAAGCCACTTTAGAAGTGGTTTGTTTTGGAGGATAGTGTTGATACTGCTTAGGTATCGTTGAGAATTTCACAGGATCCTTACTTGTCCAACAATAAAAGATATACCCTTAAAATGTACCAGTTTTTATGGTATTTTGGCCGAGTTGCTGAGCAGCAGTGTGGTATGAGAGCTCCTTTAAGGAATCTTTGTCTTTTTCTGCATTGTAGGACACGTTAGATATTATAACTTGATTTTTCTTTATTTATGTTTTTACAGAATGGCTGTACCTGAGAGGATACTTGGAGAAAACATAAAATAAAAATTAAGAGTTATTTTGAATAGTTAATGTAATTTGTTTAGAAAGGCCTGTGGTAGATGGCATACAACTGTAGTCTATTTGTGACAGTTAATTTTATTTTTAAAACAGAGATATTGTGATGCATTGCAATAATTCTCAAATAATTCTCAAATTACTGTTATTATTCAAAATGGGTAAATGTTCTGGTGCCGATGGCTAGCCTCTAGATATCTTCTTTGAACTAATGGCTGAGATATTGTCATTTTAAATTTTTTGACAGGAGAATAAATCTAGTTGCTATAGCCTTGGTATGGAACATTGGATAGATCTCATTTTGTAATGATAATTATTATTCAAATGATTCTAGCTTTCTATTATGGGTAGAAAATTACAAAGGACTTTGCTTGGTAAATGTTCTCAATAATAGGGCATTATAAAAACTTTTAGCATATGACCATGACTTGAAGATAGTTATAGTTGAATTTTTGTCAGTTTTCAAAATCATAGCTATGGTGAAACCAATGAACCAAGGTTAAGGAAAGCTCTAAGATGAATTCATAAAAAGGCTAAATCATTCAACGTAGATTCTCAAATTTGAGAAGTATATATACTATCACGTGAAATATATAATAATTACCTGGTCACTAGAATAAATGAGAAGTTCTCAATTTTCTGATAAAAATGGTTCAACTTGTGTTCCTTTTTTGGAGATTTTAACAATCAGCTCCTTCAATGATGAGAGAAGGAATAGTTATCCTTATATTGGAAGTGGAAAAAGTATGATATATGTAACTTGAGATTATACACACCTAACTTTCTATGAGCCATGTAACTTACTAACAATAAGCTATGAATTAGATGGAGATTTAAGAAGTGAAGTGTGTTGGTTTATACATTTTAGTTTGCTTTTCACCACATCATTTAATTGTCTCCCTGTCTATATAAAGGTGGTTAAATGATTAAGACCTAAGTTCAACTATATATCTGGAAATCCCACCAAGTGCTGATAGGCAACAAGCTTTTAACTATGGTAATTTATTGATCTACAATGGTAGAGACTTGGGAGAATGAAAGGAATTCGAGGTCTACTACTTACTAACTAAACTACTCTTTAAGAAATATGGGTAGATAATCACAATTTCCATTCATCTGGAGCATTAGATTGTAGGAGATAAAAGACATTATAGGGAGTGACTTCAGGCCTGAGAACAGAGGGATAGCTGAAAGGAGGACTTAACAGATATTTATAGAACATTCTATCCTAAAGCAAAAGGATATACATTCTTCTCAGCACCTCATGGTACTTTCTCCAAAATTGACCATATAATTGGTCAAAAAACAGGCTTCAACAGATACAGAAAGATAGAAATAATCCCATGCGTGCTATCAGACCACCACGGCCTAAAGCTGGTCTTCAATAACAATAAGGGAAGAACGCCCACATATATGTGGAAATTGAACAATACTCTACTCAATGATAACCTGGTCAAGGAAGAAATAAATAAAGAAATTAAAGACTTCTTAGAATTTAATGAAAATTAAGGTACAACATACCCAAACTTATGGGACACAATGAAAGCTGTGCTAAGAGGAAAACTCATAGCTCTGAGTGCCTGCAGAAAGAAATAGGAGAGAGCATATGTCACCAGCTTGACAGCACACCTAAAAGCTCTAGAACAAAAAGAAGCAAATACACCCAGGAGGAGTAGAAGTAAGGAAATAATCAAACTCAGAGCTGAAATCAAACAAGTAGAAACAAAAATGACTATACAAAGAATTAACAGAAACAAAAGCTGGTTCTTTGAGAAAATCAACAAGATAGATAAACCCTTAGCCAGACTAACGAGAGGACACAGAGAGTGTGTCCAAATTAACAAAATCAGAAATGAAAAGGGAGACATAACTACAGAATTAAAGGACATTCAAACAATCATCAGATCCTACTACAAAAGCCTATATTCAAAAAACTTGAAAATCTGGAGGAAATGGACAATTTCCTAGACATACACCAGATACTGAAGTCAAATTAGGAACAGATACGCCATTTAAACAACCCCATAAATCCTAAAGAAATAGAAGCAGTTATTAAAAGTCTCCCAATCAAAGAGTCCATGTCCAGAGAGGGTTCAGTGCAGAATTTTATCAGAGCTTCATAGAGGACCTCATATCAATAGTATCCAAACTATCCCTGAAAATTGAAACAGAAGGGAGCGCTACCAAATTCCTTCTATGAAGCCATAATTACTCTTATACCTAAACCACACAAAGACCCAATAAATAAAGAGAAATTCAGTCCAATTTACCTTATGAATATTGACGCAAAAATAAAATTGTTACAAAACAAATCCAAGAACACATCAAAACAATCATCCATCATGATGAAGTAGGCTTTATCCCAGGGATGCAGGGATGGTTTTTTATATGAAAATCCATCAATGTAATCCACTATATCAACAAACTCAAAGATAAGAACCACATGGTCATTACATTAGATGCTGAGAAAGCATTTGAGAAAATTCAATACCCTTTCATGATAAAAGTCCTGGAAAGATCAGGAATTCAAGGCCCATATCTAAACATAGTAAAAGCCTTATACAGTAAACCAGTAGCTAATATTAACCTAAATGGAGAGAAACTTGAAGCAATCTCACTAAAATCAGGGACTACCCCAGGCTGCCCACTCTCTCCCTACTTATTCAATATAGTTCTCAAAGTCCTAGCCAGAGCAATCAGACAAAAAGGAGATCAAAAGATAAAGATTGGAAAGGAAGAAGTCAAAATATCACTATTTGCAGATGATATGATAGTATATTTAAGTGATCCCAAAAGTTCCACCAGAGAACTACTAAACCTGATAAACACCTTCAGCAAAATGGCTGGGTATAAAATGAACTCAAATAAATCAGGATCCTTCCTCTACCCAAAAGAGAAACAAGCTGAGAAAGGAATTAGGGAAACAACACCCTTCATAATAGTCCCAAATAATACAAAATACCTTGGTGTGACTTTAACCAAGCAAGTGAAAGATCTGTATGATAAGAACTTCAATCCTCTGAAGAAAGAAATTGAAGAAGATCTGAGAAAATGGAAAGATCTCCCATGCTCATGAATTGGCAGGATTAATATAGTAAAAATGGCCATTTTACCAAAAGCGATCTTCAGATTTTATGTGATGCCCATCAAACTTACAATCCAATTCTTCGTAGAGTTAGACAGAACAATTTGCAAATTCATCTGGAATAACAAAGAACCCATGATAGCTAAAACTATTCTCAATAATAAAAGGACTTCTGGGGGAAACACTATCCCTGAGATAGTATTACAGAGCAATAGTGATAAAAACTGTATGGTATTGTTACAGAGACAGGCAGATAGACCAGTGGAACAGAATTGAAGATCCAGAAATGAATCTACACACCTATGGTCACTTTATTTTTGAGAAAGGAGCCAAAACCATCCAATGGAAAAAGGATAGCATTTTCAGCAATTGGTGCTGGTTCAACTGGAGGTCAACATGTAGAAGAATGCAGATCGATCCATTCTCATCACCTTGTACAAAGCTTAAGTCCAAGTGGATCAAGGACCTCCACATCATACCAGATACACTCAAACTAATATAAGAAAAAGTGGGGAAGGATCTCGAACACATGGGCACTGGAGAAAATTTCCTGAAAAAAACACCAATGGCTTATGCTCTAAGATCAAGAATTGACCAATGAGATCTCATAAAACTGCAAAGCTTCTGTAAGGCAAAGGACACTGTCGGTAGGGCAAAACAGCAACCAACAGATTGGGAAAAGATCTTTACCAATCATACAACTAACAGAGGGCTTATGTCCAAAATATACAAAGAACTCAAGAAGTTAGACTGCAGGGAGACAAATAACCCTATTAAAAATGGGGCTCAGAGCTAAACAAAGAATTCACAGCTGAGGAATGCTGAATGGCTGAGAAAAACCTAAAGACATGTTCAACATCTTTAGTCATAAGGGAAATGCAAATCAAAACAACCCTGAGATTTCACCTCACACCAGTGAGAATGGCTAAGATCAAAACTCAGGTGACAGCAAATGCTGGCGCGGATGTGGAGAAAGAGGAACACTCCTCCATTGTTGGTGGGATTGCAGACTGGTACAACCTTCTGGAAATCAGTCTGGAGGTTCCTCAGAAAATTGGACATTGAACTACCTGAGGATCCAGCTATACCTCTCCTGGGCATATACCCACAAGATGCCCCAACATATAAAAAAGTCACGTGCTCCACTATGTTCATAGCAGCCTTATTTATAATAGCCAGAAGCTGGAAAGAACCCAGATGCCCTTCAACAGAGGAATGGATACAGAAAATGTGGTACATCTACACAATGGAATACTACTCAGCTATTAAAAACAATGACTTTATGAAATTCATATGCAAATGGATGGAACTGGAAAATATCATCCTGAGTGAGGTAACTCAATCATAGTAAAACACACATGGTATGCACTCATTGATAAGTAGATATTAGCCCAAATTCTCGAATTACCCAAGATCCATAGAACACATTAAAATCAAGGGGCTGAGGATTTAGCTCAGTGGTAGAGTGCTTACCTAGGAAGCGCAAGGCCCTGGGTTCTGTCCCCAGCTCTGAACAAAAAAAGAACCAAAATCAAGAAGGATGACAAAAATGTGGATGCTTTACTCCTTCTTTTTTTTTTCTTTTTTTTCTTTTTCTCTTTTTTTCAGAGCGGGGAACCGAACCCAGGGCCTTGCGCTTGCTAGGCAAGTGCTCTACCACTGAGCTAAATCCCCAACCCTGCTTTACTCCTTCCTTATAAGGGGAATAAGAATACCCTTAGGAGGGGATATGAAGGCAAAGTTTAGAATAGAGGCAGAACGAACACCCATTCAGAGCCTGCCCCACATGTGCCCCATACATATACAGCCATCCAATTAGACAAGATGGATGAAGCAAAGAAGTGCAGGCCGACAGGAATCGGATGTAGATCTCGCCTGAGAGACACAGCCAGAATACAGCAAGTACAGAGGCGAATGCCAGCAGCAAACCACTGAACTGAGAATAGGACCCCCCGTTGAAGGAATCAGAGAAAGAACTGGAAGAGCTTGAAGGGGCTCGAGACCCCATATGAACAACAATGCCAACCAACCAGAGCTTCCAGGTACTAAGCCACTACCCAAAGACTATACATGGACTGACCCTGGACTCTGACCTCATAGGTAGCAATGAATATCCTAGTAAGAGCACCAGTGGAAGGGGAAGCCCTTAGTCCTGCCAAGACTGAACCCCCATTGAATGGGATTGTTTAGAGGAGGGTGGTAATGTGGGAAGGATGGGGACGGGGATACCCATATAGAAGGGGATGGGAAGGGGTTAGGGGGATGTTGGCCTGGTAACCAGGAAAGAATAACATTTGAAATGTAAATAAGAAATACACAATTTAATAAAGATGGGGGAAAAAAGACATTATAGGGCCAGGCTGGATGCTTAGTTGTGATCTCATCAGTCTCAGATGCCAATGCAACAAGTTAATGACTTTAAGATCAGGCTTATGTACCTAGCAAGACTACATTTTGAAACAAAATTTAAAGGAAAATGAATGAGTTGTGTAAAATTCATTAAGATAATGGAATCTTTAAACTGCACAGTAGAATTATTAAAAAGAAATAGTAAATTGCTTAATAATGGAACCAATGTTTTATTAAACCCATCCTGCAAATGTTTTTTTTTGCCAGCATGCTTTGTAATTGGTTGTTTTCAGTACATATACACACATGCACAAACACACATGCACGTACACACCAGAGATAGTAGTAATAAGAACCTTCCACAGTGGTATGGAGAGACAGAGTTGACATGTTAGATTTTTCCATTCATAGTATTTAGTATCTCTTTTGGAAATGTTGAACTTTTCTTCAATGTCTTCACAACTCTTTTTTTTTATGTTTTACTTTATTGGATTTTTTTAAATTTACATTTTAAATGGTATCCCTTTTCCTGGTTTTTCCCTCCAAAACCCTGCTAATCTCCCTCCTCCCTGCCCCGGCTGCTTCTAGGAGGGTGCTCCCTCACCCACACTTTCTTTCCCACCTTCCTGTCTTGACATTCCTCTACACTGGGGCCCTCTACACTGGGGCATCGATGCTTGATAGGACCAAGTGCTTCTCCTCCCAATGGATCCTCTGCTACATATACAGATGAAGCTATACGTCCATCCCTGTGTTCTCTTGGGATGGTAGTTCATCCCTTGGGAGCTCTGTGGGATCTAGTTGGTTGATATTGTTGTTGTTCTTATGGGGGTTGAAAACTCTTTCAGCTACTTCAGTCCTTTCTCTAACTCCTCCATTGGGTACCTCTTTCTCAGTTCGATGGTTGACTGTGAGTATCAGCCTCTGTATTTTTAAGCTCTGGTGAATATTTTTTCTTAAATTATAGCTAGTGAAGAATCTCTCCAGATACAAGTTAACAATTTCCTTAGAAAGGAAGCAAACAGTCAAATGTTGTGTTAGTTGAAGCAAGAGGAAAATGACTTTTTACCTTCAAAGAAATTAGTGAAAGAAAATGATTGCCATGTCCATCTATCTGCAGTCTTAAAACTCCACACATGTGAAATTTTTCCTTGTAGTAAGACAGAAAGAAAGCTTCCACACAGAGCATTCTACAGTTTAAATACTTAGCTTTTCTTTATCTAGATCTAGTCAGGGCACCAGTTGCTTCTGTTGAAGAACTGGTGTGGCTGGTTCCACTTCGAAAGGTTGGTATGTCCCTTCTCGTGTTCATTATGCTAATTGGACTTATCATCTTTTGATCTCAACTCAGGTATTTGCCTTACCTTGATCTTAGTTAAGGGGCCATGGGCTAAGAAAATTATGTTTTTAAAAATGTTTCTAAAATTAAATTCCATGTCACCACAGGAAAAGTTTAGTCAAAACTATTGACAGAAAATTAGTATGAAATAATTAAGAAATTTGCATTATTCTGACCCTATGAACTTCTCTCCTGTCTCTCCCATACCTGATCCCCCTGTTCCCTCCCCCCTCTCCCTCTCAAGTCTCTCCTGACCTCTACCTCCCCTGATCATTTTGTTAACCCCTTCTAAGTGCGATTGGAGCATTCACACCTTGGTTTTCCTTCTTGTTAAGCTTCATTTGGTCTGTGAGTCATATCATGAACATCCTAAGCTTTGGGGCTAATATCCATTTCTCAGTGAGTACATATCACGTGTGTCCTTCCTGAGTTACCTTATTCAGGATGATATTTTCTAGTTCCGTCCATGCAAAATTCATGAAGTCATCATTTTTAATGGTTGTGTCGGTTGGGGAGGGAAAAGGGGGGCAAGATCAGGTATGGGAAGAGACAGGAGAGAAGTCCAGACAGTCAGAAGAATGAATAGAGACATAGCAGTGTGTGTGTCATGGGATGGGGAACAGGAAGGACCACTAGGAAGTCCCAGATATCAGGGAAGCAAGGGGTTCCCAGGACCCAATGTGATTGACTTCAGCCGAAATACCCAAAAGAGGGGAGATACAACCTGAAGAGACCACCTCCAGTAGATAGGCCAGTTGAGGAATTGGGCCACCAAACCACCTCAATATTTTAACACAGAATTGTTCTTGCCTAAAGGAAAAGCAGAGGCAAGAAATGGAACAAGGACAGAAAGAAAGGGCATCAAGAGACCACCCCATTTTGGGATCAATCCAATCTTAATTCCAGACACTATTGCTGATGCCAAGAAGTGCTCTCAGACAGGAGCCTAGTATGATTGTCCTCTGAGAGGCTCTGCTAGCATCTAAGACAGATGCAGATACTTACATCGGACTGAGCCCAGGGACTCTGGTGGAAGAGTTAGGGAAAAGACTGAAGGAGCTGAAGAGGATTGCAACCCTAAAGGGTGAAAAACAATATCAACTAACTAGAAACACCAGAGCTCCCAGGGTCTAATCTACTAACCAAAGAGTATACATGAATGAGTACATGGCTTCTACTAATTATGTATCAGAGAATGACCTTATCTGGCACCAATGGAAGGGAGGCCCTTGGCCTTGTGGAGGCTTATTGCCCCTGCATAGGAAGATGCTAGAGAGGTTAGGCAGGAGTGGGAAGGTGGGTGGGGAAGCACCCTCTTAGAGGCAAAGGGGAGGGGGAGATAGGATGGGGGTTTGCAGATGGGAGACCAGGAAAGGGAAATATTTGATGTGTAAAAATATAAACTAACCAATTTCTAAAAAAGAAGTATGGTAATTTGAAAGTTAAATATTCATTGCTAGTTTTATTATCTATCTCCCATAATCCTATGAGGCTAGACTTAAGCTTAAATATAACCCAAACATAAGAAACTGAGGATGTTCATTGTTCAACATGTGGTGCATGAAGGCTTTGTTCTAAACCTTTAACTCCATGTATTGCACTGTTTCCCCCTCTGATGAGCCTAATCATGGCCAAGATATTTGAATACACTTTCTGAGAATTTTGTTTCAGTTTCCTCATTAACTTCCCAATAATATAGACATATATCACATGGTTGTATTCTCTCTCTCTCTCTCTCTCTCTCTCTCTCTCTCTCTCTCCCCCTCTCTCTCTCTCTCTCTCCCTCTCACACACACACACACACACACACACACACACTCACACTCATACAGAAACACACTCGATGTAATGAAAACATACATTCTGTCACACACACACACACTCACACTCATACACACACTCACAAACATTTGGTATGATACAATTCACTCCTACATTTCTTTCCTGTTATGTTTATGATTAAGATCTAAAACTGCCAGGGCTGGTTTATTTTTTTTATAAGATAAAGCTGAGCTAAACAGGAAGGGTATTATGAGTTACTAAAATAAGCTTTCTGTAATATTTCACATTTTGGTTTTATGTATATGAAGTTGGTTTAATATATATATATATGTATATATGTATATACATATATATTAGACAGCCAGTTTATACACACGATCCAGTCGAGCTTGAAAACTAGCCTACACATCACAGATATTGAGAGCGTGACCCAAGGCAGCTCACACAGAAGGAGTTGGAATGAAGATGCTCAGTTGTCAATTCCTTCACATTTACCCAAACTATCTTCTGTCACACCAGAAAGACCCTTGGGCTTTTCACTTTCCAATATCTCTTGGTGTGCTTATTTTCTCTCATGAAGTTTTATACAAGTTCATGTTTTACTTAAAATATCAAAAGTTTTTATCACGATATTTTAGTAACTCCCTTCTGAGTCATATTTTTCTATTTCCTTCTTTCTGAAAAAAAAGAGTAATATAAAATAAATACTGATTTCAGTACACTGTCAGGTATTTTTTAAATTCCGTGGACCTTTAATCTCACAGCCTGGTCTTTTAACCCATCTACTTCAGAAGCAGGTAGCTGCAAAGCCTCGAATGCTCAAAAAACACACAGAAAACAGAATAGCTAGTGTCCCGATGAAACTCTCCTTCTTATAAAGTGTAAACTGGGTCTCCCACATTATCTACAGAGAAGAATCAGGCTGTAATTAATTTATATTACCTTAAGTCCATTGCTGTACAAATAGAATTGTTTAGTCCCCTGTGCAAAGACAAGCCTTAGAGTTCCAAACATGGATAATGTTCCAAGTTAAACAAATCCTGACTGGACTCATTTCACGAAATAAGGACACTAGGTGCTCATCTCTTAATAATGTCAAATGTCCTCAAGCCGACAGTTAATTTACAGATGCAACTTATCACTCTTCTGTATCACTTCATGGAGGTGGTTCATAAGACACACTATGCGAAGAGTCGGATAAAATCATTTAGTCACATGTTCACCGGGAAGATTTGAAGTGATAGGGGCATGTTTCAGCTTGGTGAGCATTTTCTGTCACGATCTGCAAACTATGTGTTAATGTGTGCAAATAATAGAGTTATATAACATTCGAAGATGTTGATTTCCTTTCTGCTTTCACTCTAGAACAGAGTAGAGAGGTCATCACCTAAGCCAATTTTGTCAGAATCTCTCTGCTTTGATATAAAAATGAGTTGAGGAAGAAAACTTGTCTTTGGACATGGAGTGAAAAAGGTGCTGAGGCAGTTCCTCCATCCTTCAGAGTGATTGACGGCACTTGAAACTATCACAGTGAATTATGCAGCTTTGTCATGGAGGCTCCAAGAAGTAGTCAGCCTTGGGTGTTAACTGATAAATGAAATCACTTCCCATGAGTGTGGACATAGTCTTCATATCTGGATGGTGAATGTGCTTAAGTAAGCTAAATGCAGTCCAGGAGAAGTTACAAAGCTCTTGAGATGTGGTGAGGACGTGACAAACAGGATGACTTCTGAGTGGCATCAGTCCATCAGACAACTTCATAGAAACAGGATCCTTTCAATCCCTCCATTAAATATACACATGCCTAACTGCTGTATAGTATTTTATCAGCATCTTCAACATCATTCACTTCCCTTTTCCCAGTGACAGATACATTAAAATGCTCTAGTGCACCCTAGAGCTGTTTAAAATTCAGGCAAGGAAACACATGTCTATGGGCCTGTATTTCTTTCTGTTAACTAGAAACTGTTTTTAAAGCCATCCCCAAATTTGTATGTGAAATCCCCATCTCCAATGTGGGGCTGTACAGTGATGAACCAATTGTTGATTACATTATCATTAGGATGCTATTTTTTTTTATTAACTTGAGTATTTCTTATATACATTTCGAGTGTTATTCCCTTTCCCGGTTTCCGGGCAAACATCCCCCTCCCACCTCCCCTTCCTTATGGGTGTTCCCCTCCCAAACCTCCCCCCATTGCCGCCCTCCCCCCATAGACTAGTTCACTGGGGGTTCAGTCTTAGCAGGACCCAGGTCTTCCCCTTCCACTGGTGCTCTTACTAGGATATTCATTGCTACCTATGGGGTCAGAGTCCAGGGTCAGTCCATGTATAGTCTTTAGGTAGTGGCTTAGTCCCTGGAAGCTCTGGTTGCTTGGCATTGTTGTACTTTTGGGGTCTCGAGCCCCTTCAAGCTCTTCCAGTTCTTTCTCTGATTCCTTCAATAGGGGACCTATTCTCAGTTCAGTGGTTTGCTGCTGGCATTCGCCTCTGTATTTGCTGTATTCTGGCTGTGTCTCTCAGGAGCGATCTACATCCGGCTCCTGTCGGTCTGCACTTCTTTGCTTCATCCATCTTGTCTAATTGGGTGGCTGTATATGTATGGGCCACATGTGGGGCAGGCTCTAAATGGGTGTTCCTTAAGTCTCTGTTTTAATCTTTGCCTCTCCCTTCCCTGCCAAGGGTATTCTTTTTCCTCATTTAAAGAAGGAGTGAAGCATTCACATTTTGATCATCCGTCTTGAGTTTCCTTTGTTCTAGGGATCTAGGGTAATTCAAGCATTTGGGCTAATAGCCACTTATCAATGAGTGCATACCATGTATGTCTTTCTGTGATTGGGTTAGCTCACTCAGGATGATATTTTCCAGTTCCAACCATTTGCCTACGAATTTCATAAACTCGTTGTTTTTGATAGCTGAGTAATATTCCATTGTGTAGATGTACCACATTTTCTGTATCCATTCCTCTGTTGAAGGGCATCTGGGTTCTTTCCAGCTTCTGGCTATTATAAATAAGGCTGCGATGAACATAGTGGAACACGTGTCTCTTTTATATGTTGAGGCATCTTTTGGGTATATGCCCAAGAGAGGTATAGCTGGATCCTCAGGCAGTTCAATGTCCAATTTTCTGAGGAACCTCCAGACTGATTTCCAGAATGGTTTTACCAGTCTGCAATCCCACCAACAATGGAGGAGTGTTCCTCTTTCTCCACATCCTCGCCAGCATCTGCTGTCACCTGAGTTTTTGATCTTAGCCAATCGCACTGGTGTGAGGTGAAATCTCAGGGTTGTTTTGATTTGCATTTCCCTTATGACTAAAGATGTTGAACATTTCTTTAGGTGTTTCTCAGCCATTCGGCATTCCTCAGCTGTGAATTCTTTGTTTAGCTCTGAACCCCATTTTTTAATAGGGTTATTTGTTTCCCTGCGGTCTAACTTCTTGAGTTCTTTGTATATTTTGGATATAAGGCCTCTATCTGTTGTAGGATTGGTAAAGATCTTTTCCCAATCTGTTGGTTGCCGTTTTGTCCTAACCACAGTGTCCTTTGCCTTACAGAAGCTTTGCAGTTTTATGAGATCCCATTTGTCGATTCTTGATCTTAGAGCATAAGCCATTGGTGTTTTGTTCAGGAAATTTTTTCCAGTGCCCATGTGTTCCAGATGTTTCCCTAGTTTTTCTTCTATTAGTTTGAGTGTGTCTGGTTTGATGTGGAGGTCCTTGATCCACTTGGACTTAAGCTTTGTACAGGGTGATAAGCATGGATCGATCTGCATTCTTCTACATGTTGCCCTCCAGTTGAACCAGCACCATTTGCTGAAAATGCTATCTTTTTTCCATTGGATGGTTTTGGCTCCTTTGTCAAAAATCAAGTGACCATAGGTGTGTGGGTTCATTTCTGCGTCTTCAATTCTATTCCATTGGTCTATCTGTCTGTCCCTGTACCAATACCATACAGATTTTATCACTATTGCTCTGTAATACTGCTTGAGTTCAGGGATAGTGATTCCCCCTGAAGTCCTTTTATTGTTGAGGATAGCTTTAGCTATCCTGGGTTTTTTGTTATTCCAGATGAATTTGCAAATTGTTCTGTCTAACTCTTTGAAGAATTGGATTGGTATTTTGATGGGGATTGCATTGAATCTGTAGATTGCTTTTGGTAAAATGGCCATTTTTACTATATTAATCCTGCCAATCCATGAGCATGGGAGATCTTTCCATCTTCTGAGGTCTTCTTCAATTTCTTTCCTCAGTGTCTTGAAGTTCTTATTGTACAGATCTTTTACTTGCTTGGTTAAAGTCACACCGAGGTACTTTATATTATTTGGGTCTATTATGAAGGGTGTCGTTTCCCTAATTTCTTTCTCGGCTTGTTTCTCTTTTGTATAGAGGAAGGCAACTGATTTATTTGAGTTAATTTTATACCCAGCCACTTTGCTGAAGTTGTTTATCAGCTTTAGTAGTTCTCTGGTGGAACTTTTGGGATCACTTAAATATACTATCATGTCATCTGCAAATAGTGATATTTTGACCTCTTCTTTTCCGATCTGTATCCCTTTGATCTCCTTTTGTTGTCTGATTGCTCTGGCTAGAACTTCAAGAACTATATTGAATAAGTAGGGAGAGAGTGGGCAGCCTTGTCTAGTCCCTGATTTTAGTGGGATTGCTTCAAGTTTCTCTCCATTTAGTTTAATGTTAGCAACTGGTTTGCTGTATATGGCTTTTACTATGTTTAGGTATGGGCCTTGAATTCCTATTCTTTCCAGGACTTTTATCATGAAGGGGTGTTGAATTTTGTCAAATGCTTTCTCAGCATCTAATGAAATGATCATGTGGTTCTGTTCTTTCAGTTTGTTTATATAATGGATCACGTTGATGGTTTTCCGTATATTAAACCATCCCTGCATGCCTGGGATGAAGCCTACTTGATCATGGTGGATGATTGTTTTGATGTGCTCTTGAATTCGGTTTGCCAGAATTTTATTGAGTATTTTTGCGTCGATATTCATAAGGGAAATTGGTCTGAAGTTCTCTTTCTTTGTTGTGTCTTTGTGTGGTTTAGGTATAAGAGTAATTGTGGCTTCGTAGAAGGAATTCGGTAGGGCTCCATCTGTTTCAATTTTGTGGAATAGTTTGGATAATATTGGTATGAGGTCTTCTATGAAGGTTTGATAGAATTCTGCACTAAACCCGTCTGGACCTGGGCTCTTTTTGGTTGGGAGACCTTTAATGACTGCTTCTATTTCCTTAGGAGTTATGGGGTTGTTTAACTGGTTTATCTGTTCCTGATTTAACTTCGATACCTGGTATCTGTCTAGGAAATTGTCCATTTCCTGAAGATTTCAAATTTTGTTGAATATAGGTTTTTATACTAAGATCTGATGATTTTTTGAATTTCCTCTGAATCTGTAGTTATGTCTCCCTTTTCATTTCGGATTTTGTTAATTTGGACGCACTCTGTGTCCTCTCGTTAGTCTGGCTAAGGGTTTATCTATCTTGTTGATTTTCTCAAAGAACCAACTTTTGGTTCTGTTGATTCTTTCTATGGTCCTTTTTGTTTCTACTTGGTTGATTTCAGCTCTGAGTTTGATTATTTCCTGCCTTCTACTCCTCCTGGGTGTATTTGCTTCTTTTTGTTCTAGAGCTTTTAGGTGTGCTGTCAAGCTGCTGACATATGCTCCTTCCTGTTTCTTTCTGCAGGCACTCAGCGCTATGAGTTTTCCTCTTAGCACAGCTTTCATTGTGTCCCATAAGTTTGGGTATGTTGTATCTTCATTTTCATTAAATTCTAAAAAGTTTTTAATTTCTTTCTTTATTTCTTCCTTGACCAGGTTATCATTGAGTAGAGCATTGTTCAATTTCCACGTATATGTGGGCATTCTTCCTTGATTGTTATTGAAGACCAGTTTTAGGCCGTGGTGGTCCGATAGCACGCATGGGATTATTTCTATCTTTCTGTACCTGTTGAGGCCCGTTTTTTGACCAATTATATGGTCAATTTTGGAGAAAGTGCCATGAGGAGCTGAGAAGAAGGTATATCCTTTTGCTTTAGGATAGAATGTTCTATAAATATCTGTTAAGTCCATTTGGCTCATGACTTCTCTTAGTCTGTCGACATCACTGTTTAATTTCTGTTTCCATGATCTGTCCATTGATGAGAGTGGGGTGTTGAAATCTCCCACTATTATTGTGTGAGGTGCAATGTGTGTTTTGAGCTTTAGTAAGGTTTCTTTTATGTATGTAGGTGCCCTTGTATTTGGGGCATAGATATTTAGGATTGAGAGTTCATCTTGGTGGATTTTTCCTTTGATGAATATGAAGTGTCCTTCCTTATCTTTTTTGATGACTTTTAGTTGGAAATTGATTTTATTTGATATTAGAATGGCTACTCCAGCTTGCTTCTTCTGACCATTTGCTTGGAAAGTTGTTTTCCAGCCTTTCACTCTGAGGTAGTGTCTGTCTTTGTCTCTGAGGTGTGTTTCCTGTAGGCAGCAGAATGCAGGGTCCTGGTTGCGTATCCAGTTTGTTAATCTATGTCTTTTTATTGGGGAGTTGAGGCCATTGATATTGAGAGATATTAAGGAATAGTGATTATTGTTTCCCTTTATATTCATATTTGGATGTGAGGTTATGTTTGTGTGCTTTCATTCTCTTTGTTTTGTTGCCAAGACAATTAGTTTCTTGCTTCTTCTAGGGTATAGCTTGCCTCCTTATGTTGGGCTTTACCATTTATTATCCTTTGTAGTGCTGGATTTGTAGAAAGATATTGTGTAAATTTGGTTTTGTCATGGAATATCTTGGTTTCTCCATCAATGTTAATTGAGAGTTTTGCTGGATACAGTAACCTGGGCTGGCATTTGTGTTCTCTTAGGGTCTGTATGACATCAGTCCAGGATCTTCTGGCCTTCATAGTTTCTGGCGAGAAGTCTGGTGTGATTCTGATAGGTCTCCCTTTATATGTTACTTGACCTTTTTCCCTTACTGCTTTTAATATTCTTTCTTTATTTTGTGCGTTTGGTGTTTTGACAATTATGTGATGGGAGGTGTTTCTTTTCTGGTCCAATCTATTTGGAGTTCTGTAGGCTTCTTGTATGTCTATGGGTATCTCTTTTTTTAGGTTAGGGAAGTTTTCTTCTATGATTTTGTTGAAGATATTTACTGGTCCTTTGAGCTGGGAGTCTTCACTCTCTTCTATACCTATTATCCTTAGGTTTGATCTTCTCATTGAGTCCTGGATTTCCTGTATATTTTGGACCAGTAGCTTTTTCCGCTTTACATTATCTTTGACAGTTGAGTCAATGATTTCTATGGAATCTTCTGCTCCTGAGATTCTCTCTTCCATCTCTTGTATTCTGTTGGTGAAGCTTGTATCTACAGCTCCTTGTCTCTTCTTTTGGTTTTCTATATCCAGGGTTGTTTCCATGTGTTCTTTCTTGATTGCTTCTATTTCCATTTTTAATTCCTTCAACTGTTTGATTGTGTTTTCCTGGAATTCTTTCAGGGATTTTTGCGATTCCTCTCTGTAGGCTTCTACTTGTTTATTAATGTTTTCCTGTGTTTCCCTAAGTGTGTTCATGTCTTTCTTGAAGTCCTCCAGCATCATGATCAAATATGATTTTGAAACTAGATCTTGCTTTTCTGGTGTGTTTGAATATTCCATGTTTGTTTTGGTGGGAGAATTGGGCTCCGATGATGGCATGTAGTCTTGGTTTCTGTTGCTTGGGTTCCTGCGCTTGCCTCTCGCCATCAGATTATCTCTAGTGTTACTTTGTTCTGCTATTTCTGACAGTGGCTAGACTGTCCTATAAGCCTGTGTGTCAGGAGTGCTGTAGACCTGTTTTCCTCTCTTTCAGCCAGTTATGGGGACAGAGTGTTCTGCTTTCGGGCGTGTAGTTTTTCCTCTCTACAGGTTTTCAGCTGTTCCTGTGGGCCTGTGTCTTGAGTTCACCAGGCAGCTTTCTTGCAGCAGAAAATTTGGTCTTACCTGTGGTCCCGAGGCTCAGGTTCGCTCGTGGGGTGCTGCCCAGGGGCTCTCTGCAGCAGCAGCAACCAGGAAGACCTGTGCCGCCCCTTCCGGGAGCTTCAGTGCACCAGGGTTCCAGATGGTCTTTGGCTTTTTCCTCTGGCGTCCGAGATGTGTGTGCAGGGAGCAGTCTCTTCTGGTTTCCCAGGCTTGTCTGCCTCTCTGAAGGTTTAGCTCTCCCTCCCACGGGATTTGGGTGCAGAGAACTGTTTATCCGGTCTGTTTCTTTCCGGTTCTGGTGGTGTCTCAGGCAGGTGTCCTGCTGCTCCTGGGCCCTCCTCCATGGGAGCCCAGAGGCCTTATACCGTTTCCTCTTGGGCCAGGGATGTGGGCAGGGGTGAGCAGTGTTGTTGGTCTCTTCAGCTCTGCAGCCTCAGGAGTGCCCACCTGACCAGGCGGTTGGGTCTCTCTCTCACCGGGTCTGGGAGCAGAGAGCTGCTGCTAGGATGCTATTTTTAACTGGAGTAAAGTAATACTCTTGAGAAGGAAAGATCACAGAATTCTTTCTATCTAGCCAATGAAGGAACATCACAACGATGCTCATTTATGTTGGATTTGAATTTAATTGTCCTTTTTGGTTTATATTAACATGCTTTTAATTTGAATGGAAATAAACATTTCATTACTTGTTTTAAGTACTGTGTCTTTGGTATATTTGTCAGGAATCTTCACTTAACCAAGATGCCTTTATAGTTTTTGGAAGTAAAGTTACAAGTTTCTCGAGGTTTGTCAGTGTATGCTGTGAGATATCAAGGTTCAATGCTTTGAAACTGTGAAGTCTTAGATTAAGGGTTCACCAGGAATTCTGAGCTGGGTTGTCCTGCTGGGTGAAAGATATCTTAAGAGTCACTAACACATAGACAGAATATGGAGGGAGATCATGCAGGAGTTCGGTAGAAAGCAGAGATCTTCTCTTACTTGTTTTACATGCTGGGGTACTTTGAAACTTAGAGTATGTCATAAAACATACTTAAAGTCAGGTTGTCTCTGTCTCCTAAGTGCCACGGGAAGGAAAATCTTTAACTCTTTAGTTGATGTGTGCTTATTATAGATTAGGTGCTTAGGAAACTTTCTTTGGGGAAGTGAGAATTCCTGTCTTAAAGACAACCACATATAAGTTCTGGACAGATTTTACTTTTTTTAGTAGGAGTTAGGAAGTTAGAGATAAGGTATGACTGCTTCTCATAAGGAAATCCTGGTAACCCTTAGCCCCAAACCTAACACCAGCAACCAGTTGTATTAAATTCCAACCACACTTCTGCTGATGAGTTAAACAGACCCAGAAAAGACTTATAGAGGAAAATCAGTTGTCTGCAGAGGGTGTAAGGTCTTCAGATTACCTCAGAGAGAAGCCCAAGTGTCCTAAATACCTCTCACCCACAAAGTCAGAATTTTGATCGAAGACCAATTGCTCCTGTGCTAAAAATTCCACTATCAGGATAATCACAATTTTGCTCTTTATTTTTTTTGACAGTTTGTGCTATAAAGCAATATCACTCCCTGTCATGAATTTGAATCACTCATTTCCATGTTATTACATGAATTGCTTTCTTACTTAGACAAGTAACAAACATGCTGGAAATAAGTGTTTCTCATGTTTTTGTTTTTTTTTTTTGTTTTTTTGGGTTTTTTTTGAAAAGCTTGACAAAACATGAGTGGTTCTATTATTGTTAAATGCCAGGAAGACTAATTTTCTCATGATTTCTTTGGTTTTTCTTCATCCTTCAGGAAAACCATTCTCTAGGAATGTGGTTTGAGGTTAATCTCTGGGTCTTATGAATGAGGCTCCATGGCTTTCTCCTTAGGCTGCTGGTGATCACCTCTGGGGAGTGATCAACCTGTGAGTTTCTTCAATATCTCCTTAGTTCTGCTTATTTCATTTTCAAGGAATTCTGAATAAAAAGGACCATAATCTCATATAATCATGGAATGATGTACAATCCTTCAGGTTTCAACTGGTAATCACCAGTGGAACCAACTACCTGCCAACTTTATAATGGGCTCCTCTTAAAAAAATGGGCCAATAATCTGAGGTAAAGTATTGAACATGATCTGGACAGTTCATCCTCTTTAAGATTATCAGTTCATATCTGGAATTACAAGACAATATATTCATTGTTTAATAGATAACTGTATGACATGGTTTTTAATAGTAGTAAATAGTTATCTGTAAGGGAAAAAATCTAGTTTTGCTTTTTTGTTTTTTTTTTCACTTTTTTATTGGATATTTTATGTATTTACTTTTTAAATGTTATCCCCTTTCTCTCCTGTCCCATTCTGCCTCCCCTCCTTCCCTTTGCTTCTATGAAGATGTTCCCACTCCCACCTCAACATCCTGGCATTCCCCTACACTGGGCAAACAACCTAGGGCTAATCCTCCTATCCATGCCAGACAATGCCATCTTCTTCTACAAATGTAGCTGGAGCCATGAGTCCCTCCGTGTGTATTCTTTGGTTGACTGGTGGAGCTCTGGAGAGTTTCATTGATATTGTTGTTCTTCCTGTGGGGTTGCAATTCCCTTCAGCTTCTTCAGTCCTTTCTCTAACTCCTCCATTAGGGTCCCTGTACTCAGTCTGATGGTTGGCTACAAGCATCCTCATCTGTGTCAGTAAGACTCTGACACAGCCTCTCAGCAGACATTCATCTCAAGCTCCTGCTCAAAGCACTTTTTGGCCTCAGCAGTAATGACTGGGTCTGGTGGCTGCATATGGGATGGATTTCCAGGTAGGACAGTCTCTGGATGGCTTTACCTTCAGTCCCTGCTCCATTCTTTGTTCCTCACTTTGTAACCTTGGTTGTCCTTTGAGTCACTAGGTAGATTAGGCTGGCTTAGAGCTTATAGAAGTCCACCTGCCTATCCCTGCTGAGTTTTCAGAATGAAGGCAGAGAAAACTATACCTAGCCTCCCAGGTTTTTTTTCCCTCCTATCAATAACATCAATCAATACTCAAATCACATGCATAAGAAATTACCAATTACACATATGGGCATAAACCATTTGTATACAAATAAATCATAAATTGCTTAACCATGAGGGAAATCCAAATGATATGAATCTGGTTTTGAGCCTTTGACTTTCTTGAGCTTTTATTTCTCTTATGAACTACTCAAGGAACTATTATTATGAAACATTTTGACTTAGGCTTTGAATAGATTTATATAATGCTAGTTGGATTGACTGTATATGTGTGCAAATGTAAGTTGTAATTTATTATATCTAAGTTGACAAGTTTTAAAATCTTACTGTACATAAGTAGCCGGCCAGACATCAGTGTTAAAGATGTGAATAAAGGTTAACAATCTATACTTCGTGGGAAAAAGAGCACAAGTACACAGGCACACACACACACAAATAGGCAAACACAGAGAAAACAAAAACAAAACAAACAAGCAGACGACCTAGTCATTTGCATCAACCAGTATTAACTGTTTATATCTACCTAAAGAGTGAAGGCTGGGCCTCTTCCAGCCTCCCTTTAGAGGTCAGCAGTGATATATGAGAGCTAAATAAAGGCTTATCGGTTTACAGTACATCAGAGCCCTGATAAAACTTCCTCAGGAAAAGAGAATGGAGCTAGGACCTATTCAGAAAATAGTTTGTAGATATACCAGTACAATGGGACTCCTCTAAGTGACAGCCTGGCTTAAGTGAGGAATTTTTACTCCCAGCTCAGGAAATTCTAAGGCAAAAACCAAAGTCTATCTTAACTCTGGAGATAGGACTAGAATCTAGGCTGTTTTTCTACTGTGTTCTGGCTTTCTGAGACATGTGAATTTTGAAAGATAAGAACAGAATAGCATATTAGCTGTAACATGTGACACTTGTCAGATTAACAAAAGGAGTGGGAGGGAGACCTTATCTAGGTCTCCATTTTCCCTGATGCAGTTTCAGGTTAAGAAGAGCTTAATGTTCGTGCTTTAAATCTTGATATGAAAAAGGAAAAAGGAGTCAAAGGTTTGTGGGTCATAGGAATATATATATATAATTTAAATCTTTAAGTCATGCAAAGGACCCTTCTGGACCTGATAACACTTTGGTGTTTTGTTTTTCATTTTATCTAAAACCTTAAAAAGAAGAAAAGAGATTATATCTGGTACTATTATTCCATTAAAAGGGTTTGTTTGTCCCTCTGTAGAAATACAGAGATACGATTTTGTTAAAATAAACACTGAGAACGAAACCTCTTAAGTTAATTGTGCCTCTAATTCCCATCAAGCACATAGAGCTACTACTTAACTGAGCTTTTAGATGACTAGCATATGCACACAGGAAGTCCTCTTTGTTATCTAAACTCAGTCTCCCTTGCCATAATTCCCCACTGTTTTCTTTGTGATAAAGGAAACCTGATGGACTTCTGTGTTTCCAGGAGACACATAAGAGGAATGAAATAATTTTTGTAATTGAATTGTAATTCCTCCCCTGAAACACATACTCTCTCTCTCTCTCTCTCTCTCTCTCTCTCTCTCTCTCTCTCTCTCTCTCTCTCTCTGTGTGTGTGTGTGTGTGTGTGTGTGTGTGTGTGTGTGTGTGTGTGTGTGTGTTGTTAATAATCGGGCCTGTGGGAGTAACATAAATTTTTAAGAACAAGGCACAGGCTATTTAAAGTTACCTAGATGAATTCATCCATCATTTTTTAGCAAAGAAACAATGTCTGAAAAGTTCAGAGATCAGGAGGATGACACTCTTAAACAAGTTTAATAAATGATATCATTGTGTTTTCTTGGTCTTGTAGATGTTGCATTTATTACAAACCTTATACTGAGACATAAAATAGACACTCACAGTTTGTACAAACAAGCCCACTGTTAACCATATCTTTGAATATTTTTCCAAATGAAATGTTCACTGAGGCAAAGCAAAGTTATAGGAAATGAATCAATCTCTTAGCTTCTCTAGTCAGGAAGCAAGACAGCCATAGATGACTTTGCCCTCTGTGTCACTTATTTCAATAGCAGTATGTTCAATATTGATGGGCCTCATCAGGAGAGAAATTCAGCTGGGTGCCAGAGTAGAGGACACTGAAGAGGTGAAGGGCACTGACTCAAGATGGTGAATCCAAATCCCTTGGCACCAGCTCCACTTCACAGAGCACAGCTTCATTCCTTGTGATTGAGGAGAGCTACTTAGATTTGAAAAAACTGTAAGAATAGTGTATCATTGTACTTTTAGGAAATTACATTATTTTTATGAAATATTTTTAGAAGTAGTATGCGAGAAGCAGAAGCCACGGTTTCTGTTTTCAAGAGGTTTGACTACTTTTGATTAGACAATACGGATAGGGGATATTTAGGTGTGTGACAGTAAATATATGCACAAAATTTATCTTATAGAAAGTTCGGAAGGGATAAAGATGGTTCAAGGAAACATGGAGAGAACAAAAAGAAAAAAATGAGTACAAGGCAGTCATCTGATAGTCACAAGAATGGCTTAAACTTTGTACAGGAAAGATAGCTTTTATAGAGAGAATTTTGGTAGAGTACAAAATGCCAGATACAGGAGTAGTATGGTTGCGTATAAAAACTTTGAAAACTTTAGTCACAAATTCTATCCTAGTATATATATATATATCTCGAAAAGGAAGCAGGAATGAAATATTCACTTAACATTCTGTAAGGAGCTGATGTTTAGTGAGGAAAGGACAGTCATCATTTCCTAATTCAGCCTAAAGCATAGAATATTTGATCAAAACTAATCAAAACCTAAGACTAGATGGAAATGTAGACATAAAATATAGAATTGCAGAATGAATTCTAAAGAGATGTCTCCGTGTTTATGGACAGTTATTTACTTGCAGAGCACATGAGTTTTAGTCACAGACCCTCACAAGGGTACTCACAACTACCCTCTGAGAGGATCTGAAGCTTGTCTTCTCTTCTGGCATATTCCTGCATATACTCATGAAGTCACATACAAATGTATACAAGTAAAACTAAAATAAATCTTAAAAAATAGGCTTGCAATCTCTGGAGATACCATAGCAGGTAAAATAGAGGGTACATTTGACCCAGGGCTGATTTTCTACTTCCTGTGGTGGCCTAGAATCCCTGGAGCATCATGATTGAGGAGGTCCTGCTAGACATTCCCTATTAGAGTCAGAGGAGTACTTGAGATTACGGAACAATTCCTGTGTAGCCTGTTCTTTATTTGGCGTGGGAAGAGAATGATTATATTTGAATTTTGTTTTGAAATTCCAACTGAAATAATGGTGGCAGAGTGAATTAATACAGAGTATGAAGGGGAAGAATGAACTGGCACAGCAGAAGCATTTAAGGATTTAGTATCAATAATACATTTGAAAGTTCCTATAAAACAGACTCTTAAGTGCATACTTATGTTATAAAATGATAGATTTAAATTGTTGAACTTATTCCCGTATGTGTTTGTAGCTTACTGCAAGTTTGATACAGATTGACCTAGAATAAAAACAATTGCTAAACTAAAGAACATTGACCTATATCATACTTAAAATTGTTTTAGAGCAGGCAGATTTTTTTTGTCTAGCACATTACAAAGAATTTCACAACATGATATATGTTCTCAATAGCCTGTATAAAACAATTTCAAGTGACAAAGAAATTACTGTAATCTATGCAATGTGGGCTGCTCTAGTGTCCCCCTTCCATAAAGTACATTGCAATCTTCATGGTCACTTAGCTAAGTTAAAACTAAATGTGCTGGTAAAAAAAAAAGTCTAAGAGAAATAAAATAATATGCCTCAAGACTAGAGTTCTAATTTTGTCTCTGCTGCTGTAGTAAACATTGTGGCCATAAAACAATGTAGAGAGAAAAGGCTTTGTTTGATTTCCAAGTTATAGTCCATCATCCTGGGATGCCAGGGCTGGGATCAAGGCAGGAACTTGGAAGTAGGAACTGAAGCAGAGAACAAGAAGTGTCACTGCTTACTGGCTTCTTCCCTCCCATGATTCAATCACTGTACATTTTGACATAGCCCAGGACCACCTTTCCAGATGTGGTATGGTTCACAGTGGTCTAGCCACTGTTACATGAATTAAACTGATAAAGAAAATGTCTCACAGGTATGTCTACAGGCTGGAGGCTATACTCTAACAGCGTCTACTTCAAACAATTCTGGACTATGTCAGGCTGACAGATGATGCTAGGAGTTAGGGACTATTCTACACGGGGGACATCAATTTCAAAGTGAAGAAGAGTTGATAAATTCGTCTTGTTATTTTCTCAGTTTAATTAAAAAGAAACAACATATATTTGTGTTCAGTGCGTGGGGGTATGCACATCAGTGTGTACTTGCAAACCACATTTATGGCTTTCACGGACAAGATGATAATTCTGTTTTCATCATATAGGTTCTGTGAATGGAACTGACATTATTCCTGGGTCAAACACCTTTATGATGGAGTTGGAGTTGCTAAATTTAGACTGGGGATCAGCGATACTACTGTGATTTGACTATGAAATGTTCCTCCCAAACTCATGATTTGTATTTAGCCCTGAAATGGTGAAGCATTTTAAGATACTGTGTAAGATTCATGAAGTCTGCCTAAGTAGAACAAAAAAGGTCTCTAGGCATATCAAAAAGGTATATCTCTAGTTAGATTGAGCAACCTAAATCCAGACTGCTGATTATTGTGGTTTGCCCTGGAGTTGTCTGTATTTTTTTTTTCTGGTCTTAGTGTCTTTTTCTGTTTCCCATCTTTATTAAATTGCGTATTTCTTATTTACATGTCAAATGTTATTCGTTTTCCCGGTTTCCACGCCAATATCCCCCTAACCTCTCCCTCTTCCCTTCTATATAGGTGTTCCCCTCCCCATCCTCTCCCCATTACCGCCCTCCCCACAAGAATCCCGTTCACTGGGGGTCCATCCTTGGCAGGACAAAGGGCTTCCCCTTCCACTGGTGACCTTACTTGGCTATTCATTGCTACCTACGCAGTTGGAGCCCAGGGTCAGTCCATGTATAGTCTTAGGGTAGTGACTTAGTCCCTGGAAGCTCTGGTTGTTTGGCATTGTTGTTCATATGGGGTCTCAAGCCCCTTCAGCTCTTTCAGTCCTTTCTCTGATTCCTTCAACGGGAGTCCCATTCTCAGTTCAGTGGTTCGCTGCTGGCATTCGCCTATGTATTTGCTGTATTCTGGCTGTGTCTCTCAGGAGCGATCTACATCCGGCTCCTGTCGGTCTGCACTTCTTTGCTTCATCCATCTTATCTAGTTTGGTGGCTGTATATGTATGGGCCACATGTGAGGCCGGCTCTGAATGGGTGTTCCTTCTGCCTCTGTTCCAAAGTTTGCCTCCCTATTCCCTCCCAAGGGTATTATTGTTCCTCTTTTAAAAAAGGAGTGAAGCATTCACATTTTGATCATCTGTCTTGAGTTTCATGTGTTCTAGGCATCTAGGGCAATTCAAGCATTTGGGCTAATAACCACTTATCAATGAGTGTATACCATGTGTGTTTTTCTGTGATTGAGTTACCTCACTCAGGATGATATTTTCCAGTTCCATCCATTTGCCTATGAATTTCATAAAGTCATTGTTTTTGATAGCTGAGTAATATTCCATTGTGTAGATGTACCACATTTTCTATATCCATTCCTCTGTTAAAGGACATCTGGGTTCTTTCCAACTTCTGGCTATTATAAATAAGGCTGCTATGAACAGAGTGGAGCATGTGTCTTTGTTATATGTTGTTTTATAGGTGAGTAATTCTGTCTTATCAATTGGGCCAAAGGTTGTTGTGTTGTGTGTTCTTTTATGTGACAGTTTGAGTGTAGGAAATTTGGCAGTGGCAGCAAACACTGGGCCACCTCAGAGTTGGGATGTGTTTCCTTCAAGATATCTAGCAGATATCTTGGGGCACTGCATTGCAGGGCCTAGTAGGCATAAAAGACACCTTACTTTTTAAAATTTTTATAGTGTTACAACAACAGCTGATTGTGATATTCCCACCACACTCACGTTTATGCTTCTGAGATACCAGTCACTCCCACCATCATGCCCTTCCTGTCTCACTGCCATGATGAAATAGCTTATCTCAAACCATGAACCATCATAAATCTTTTCTCCTTGAAGTTAGCTCTTTTTTCTTCCTTTACTTCCTTCCTTTCTTTTTTCTTTCCTTCTTTTTCCTTCTCCTTCTCCTTATTCTCCTCCTTCCTCTCCCTCTCTATCCTTCTTCCTCTTCCTCTCCTCCTCCTTTCTCCTCTTCCTCCTTTTTTTTTCCTACATAAAACCAAGGAAAGTAACTTCGACAATTTCTAGAGATCCTGCTCAGTACTCTGTGATCCAGAATCCTTCAAATCAAAGGTCGGATAGGAAACCAGAGGATGAATCTATGGGTATTGAATAAAATCTTATGCTGTGTAACTCAAATGAATTGGGAAGGTCCTGAAATGTACAAGTTGCTTACTAACTACTGTGTAAACTAAAATTCTTTTTCATTTTAATTTTTATTGGACATTTAGTCTATTTACATTTCAGATGTTATCCCCTTTCCCGGTTTCCCCTCTGGAAACCCTCTATCCCCTTTCCCTCCCCCAAATTCTGTGAGGATGCTCCCCTACCCACCTACCCATTCCTGCCTTCCCAACCTGGAATTACCCTACACCGGTGCATCAAGCCTTCACAGGACCAAGGGCCTCTCCACCCACTGATGTTAGACAAGGCTATGTATGTGACTGGTGCCATGGGTCCCTCAATGTGTACCCTTTGTTTGGTGGTACTCTTCTACTTCTCTACCCAAGAAGAGTAGAAAGTAGGACATAGGCAAACTCAGGGCTAAAATCAACCAAATAGAAACAACCAACCAAACAAACAAACAAAACAAAAAACAAAACAACAACAACAACAAAAACTAAAAACTATACAAAGAATCAACAAAACCAGAAGCTAATTCTTTGAGAAAATCAAGGTAGATAAAACCTTAACCAGACTAACCAGAGGGCACAGAGACAGTATCCAAATCAAAACTACATGGCAATGGTGTTGTTCTTTCATTTTTCCCCTCTCCCCCTGTTCTTTCATTTTTTATTAACCCAAGTAATGTACAATTTCTAGATTTTTAACATTTGCACTTTTCCTTATTTAATTTTTAACTGTAAATCCAAAGGTAATTTGGAATTTAAAGGTAATTTGAAAAGTAGAACAGAATTCTTAAACTGACAAAATTTCCTTCTACTGACTCTTAATGTGATAGAGGTAGAATAAAACAGATTGAAATAGGGGAAGCTAGAGTGAAAATCACATAGGTTCTTACTCTGCAGTAAATCTTGCATTTGCAGTAAGTTTATACAGGCAAAGCACGCACAGCATGTGATTCTAAACCCTTCAGGCACATCAGGCTACAATTTATTTTCTGAATTGTCATGGACACTCTCCTTCCGGTCTTGTCTTTGCTGATTCATGTATCATGTCTTCTTTCAACTCTTCTGACAGTATGTCAAGCATTAGTCCCAGAATCATCTGTACACACAGTGGGAGAGAGAGGCTAGCCAAATACATACTGAATAGGGAGTAGGGAGATCCCAGCCTTTGATACTTTTGTCTTCCTACTAAAGGAAAAATCTGCTAAGCACTTGGAATCAAGTTCCTGGATCGATAGGAAGAACTTTTAAATATATAGCCATCCAATGAAAATTTATATCTTGACTAAGGATATATTTGGGTAGTATAAGTGATATTCTCATAAAATTTTTGGAGTGACACATGAGGAATGAATGGAATAGTAATATAAAAAGCACATGTTACCCTTCTCATCCTTCTACCTTGCAAAGACATTGACTTTCCTTTTGACTCATCTTTTAAGGTAGCAGAGTGCTATATAATTAGAAAATTACAATAAAACGAAACTAAATTAATAGAGTGGTACTGTGTTAGAAGAAGCACAATGCCCTAGGTCCTGCATAAACACATTAGGTTTAGTTAATTTGTCAAGGAATATTCACAGGGAGTATTGCTTTCCTTCTCAACATGTGTTGGGAGCTTATTTGTTTGATTTTTTTTTCTACTCCGGAACCTTTCAGATAGGCTGACTTGGAAATGGAATCTGCTAGACGTATGTTTTTAATATGCTGTCTTAAACACTAGCATTTCATTCAACTATTTATCTCTAAGACTGATTTTAGGTCTATTTATTACGGGAGAAGTTTCAGAAAAGACATACAAGTTACCTCTCTGTTTTCTGGTCTAAAAAGCAGGGGAAATGGTTTCTGAATTATCAAATATTCCACTGAGAGCTCAGCAGGTGATTCCAAATTAAATTCACAACCTTCTAAGATGACATTTTTCTGTACAAAGTCCCAGGATATAACTTTACCAATTGGATTCAAACCAAGTCTCTTTGTGACAATGTATAAATCACCGAACTGTGGGATCTAGTATAGCACTCTCATAGTGCAAAGAGTGAGAGTAAGAAAATGAATTCTGTTAGGTATTCTAGAGCATCTTGGGAAGCACTGTCAGTCCAAATGCCATAACCTTGTTTATATACTGTCTATCTATCCTTTCTCTATCTAACTATTTAGCTATCATCTATCTATCACATACGTATGTCTTTCTATCATCTATCTATTATCTACCTGTCTATCATCTATTATGATATATCTATCATCTAGGTACGATGTAGGCATGTATGTATGTATGTATGTATGTACCTATCTATATATCTAGCAATCATCTATCTATTATCTATCTATCAATTTATCACAATCCAAAGCAATGAAAAAGAAGTCATCAATTTGTGAGATATAGAGTGGAATATGGAAGAGATTGCAAGGGGGAAACACGGAAAGAATCTGAAGAGAAAAAATGGTAGGGAGAAAATGATGTAATTTTACTTAAATTAAAATATATTAGAATTTTGAAAGAAATTTTTAAAATACTAAAACAAAAGCATGTGCCAATTTTTCCTATCAGAAGCTTGATCTTGCTATAGCATTTGATAAGACTTGGATCACGAATAGTTGGTTTATATTTGAGCTTGCTGGAGATTTTTAAATAATTTTTTGCATCTGTCTCTAAGCTAAAGTATGTAATATATAATATACATAATTTCCTAATCAACAATATGTTAAATCCAGGTTTAATTTCTTCTTCAAATTTTTTTGAGACTAGGTCTCACTATGGAGTCCCAGGTGACCTGGATTTTGGTGGGCAGATCAGATTCATTTGAATTTGTTCCAGCACCCTGACCCAGCTTCTCTAGTACTAGAATTAAGATCTACACTAGCACACCTAGCAGAAAGTTTAATTTCGTTATGAGAAATTTAGATTTGAATAATCTAAAACAGTTTTGTGGTAGAGAAATCATGAGTGAAATTCCAATAAAACTCTTCTAAAGAATTGAGTTTCTCATAAATATGAGAGGATGAGGTAAAATTCTGTTTATAAAGACATTTGTATCTGTTCTCCAAAAAATATAACTACATACTTACGGTTTTAAATGACATGATTTGGTTGTACAAATGGCTTTTATTTTGTATAAGTATGGCAAATTATATGTAACCATAGTTTACATGGTACAGAGTTTGTTCAGCTTGAACAAGTTTCTAGATGTCTTTTATAACACACACATACACACACTTGTATACTCGCACAGACTTATATGTGTGTGTGTGTATATATATATATAATATGTGATCATTATTTATTACATTGTGAACTCATAAAGGAAGGAATGGATTGATACTCTGGCCTATACCCCTTGATGTTCAGTAGTAATTATATGTCCTTTATTTTTCTGACTCAAAATACTTATGAAAAAAATGAAGATATGTTGTTTTCAGCTACTTGAAGTCATTTGATTGCCCTTAATCCTTTAAAATAATAATTACATTGGTTAGCTTAATATTAGATATATTTTCAAAACATAACAATTTTTACTACTTTATATGAAAACCCAGGAGGAAATTCCAGTTACCTTTAATAAGTCCATTTCTATGTTCTCAGCAATATGAATGGCATGACATTCATAAACACTGATTAGTGGCCACATTAAAGAACCCCAAACATCAGTCATAGGATCTTACAGCTGTGTTTAATACATGTAATTCATTTAAAATTAATTACTTAATAAAATAGGTTTTTGTTATTTATATATATGATATTTAATATTCAAACTGCTTACATTCCATTTTTACCAAATATTTCAGTGATAACATGACTAGAAGTTTACTAGTTCACTTACATTTCCATGAAACATCATGAATTGCACTTTAAAATTCAGTCATTGTTACACAGTGACACAGTATGAAATTTTTATTGTATTTTCATCAATTATGCTATTTAGCAATAAAATCTCCTAAACATTTTATATGCATTGTATTCAAGTTCCTGCATAAGCTGAGACATCTTGAATTCCTGTGAATTTTGTGCCTCAGCAAGACTTACAGAATGTGAGTTGTCAGGATGTAAGATTTTTCTTTTACTACACTAACACTGGAAATAACATTGCTCCAAATTTTATGTTAAAAATTCAGTGTATATCTCAAAGGGCTCTCTACATTGCTGGAAAAAATTGCAAATCCACACATTACAATATCAATCACACAAACCTTCCATGTAGCTACTGACTATGATCTTATTTAAGGTACCAAATTTCACTGATTTAAAAAATAAGTGTGTACACATATATAATTTCACCAAAATGTATGTCAAATTATCTATGCTAAAACTAAGGCCATTAGGTAAAATAATTTTGAAATAAACATTATTTACTACATCATGTCCCTATATGTAAAAATTACTTTTGCATTTATATTTTTCACTTAATTTCTTCTTTCCCAAAACAACCAATACATTTTATTGTCTTTCATTTCAGATAACAAACTAAATTTCTATAATTTTAGCAATGTAGTTAATTTAAAATTCAACTACTGACTCATGCATGGTAATTGGCTGATTCTGAAATAATACCAGAAACTTATACATAATTTTGACTTGAAAATTAGAAAGCCAGATTAGGTGCTGAAATGCCTGGGTCTTTATAGGTATTTTATTTCTATTCGAAGGAACACCCATTCAGAGCCTGTCCCACCTGTGGCCCATACATATACAGCCACCAAACTAGATAAGATGGATGAAACAAAGAAATGCAGCCTGACAGGAACTGGATGTAGATCTCTCCTGAGAGACACAGCCAGAATACGGCAAATACATGGGCGAATGCCAACAGCAAACCATGGAACTGAGAACAGGACCCCGGTTGAAGGAATCAGAGAAAGGACTGAGAGAGCTGAAGGGGCTTGAGACCCCATATGAACAACAATGCTAACCAACCAGAGCTTCCAGGGACTAAGCCACTACCCAAAGATTATACATAGACTGACCCTGGGCTCCAACCTCAAAGGTAGCAATGAATAGCCTAGTAAGAGCACCAGTGGAAGGGGAAGCCCTTGGTCCTGCCAAGACTGAACCCCCAGTGAACTGGATTCTTGGGGGCAAGGTGGTAATGGGGGGAGAATGAGGAGGGGAACAGCCATATAGAAGGGGAGGTGGAGGGGCTAGAGGGATGTTGGCCTGGAAACAGGGAAAAGGAATAACAATTGAAATGTAAATAAGAAATACCCAATTTAATAAATATGAAGAAAAAAAAGAAAAAGAAAAGGCGAAGTCATTACTACTTCTCAAAAACAGTGAAATTTCTTTCTGCTATTTCTTTTTGGAAGCTCAATATCAGTAAGACCCAGGTAGAAGTGTCACTCAAAGTGATCAACAGTCTGAGAAATATCCTCCCAATTCTGTTACTCTTTGAATTGTGTTCTGTTAGCTATTTGGAATTCTTCACAATGAACATAGTGATAAGGAAGCAGTTACCTCCTGCTAAGATGATTCATGATGCTGTGGTACAGCAGCACCAGCATCTACCTATGAACAAATGTCTACTGCATACTTGCTGCAGTCACTGAGATGTGATTCTTTCTGGAAAATAGCCTTTGCATTCAGAACACACAAATGATGTTGATAGAGGCACAAAAAATAGAAGTAACTAATTCTTCTAAGCTGTGTATGCTCATGTGTTTTCAACGCTGAGGGTTGGCAGTCTGTCTGGCCTCACCTAGCCTCCCACTCAAAGGTAGGACAGCACAGAGATGATATTCTCCTCTGAAGTTAAGGATTCATTCTCTTTATAGAATTTTCTGACCTTACATTTAGTTGGTATCAAGGTACTGGCATATGCATACAAGTTGATTCAATGCCTCAGATATTAAAAACATTTATTTGCAGACATTCATTTGACAACTTCTGGTTGAGTTTAGCCTATATGGAGAGTGAATTCTGTCTGGACTTTCCAGAACTGTAAGACATTTGGATCTTAATCTTGTAATTGGCAAGCTTTC